>NC_143036.1:68865000-68870000 GCF_057628025.1 Oncorhynchus mykiss
TTTAGTAATATTTCTATGGCTTTAACTAATACATGCAATGGAACTGTAACGGCGGTTTCTTTCTTATGTACATACTGTTGAAATGACAGTTTAAAATGCATTGTAATACAAACACTGTGTTTTACTGTATGGAAGGGGGTTGGAGTATTGCATCGATGAGGAGAGAGTGGTCGTTGGTTCAGCAAACAACCAAGCTAAGTGTGAAAGCAGATGTCCCTTTCACTTTAGCCCCCAAAAAAGAGCTGCTTCCATTTTGCCCTCTCAACACTAGGTTCACTTCATTTATTGGACATTGTGACACAAAATAGCCTTTTTTACAACTTAATCAACCTCCTGTTGACATGACTGCCGGGCCGTGGCGGCTCCTTTTCCCCCTGCTGGCAGCTGTGGGGCTTGCAGGTACCGAGGAGCGGTCGGACATGTCCAGACGTGTGGTGAACGGGCCAAAGGGCTGGAGGAGGGCCAGACTCTCACAGTGAGAGGGAAGAGAGATGGCAGATGTCCCCAACGACGGGCTGCTTGGAGTGGGGCATGTGACTGCCTCTCCGCCCTCTAACCCTCCCCACCTCCACCCATCCTGCCTCCACATAGCCTAGCCAGAGAACATTGACTAGCATAGTGCCATGTGGGGCTCAGCTGGTTAGAGTGTAGAGCTAGCAATGCCAAGGTTGTGGGTTCAGTTCCCGCAGGAACCACAGTATACTGCTGTCCTTCCTCGCTGTTTACCTGCCAAACACTCCTCCTTGACCTCTCCTCTCTTTCCCTCCAACAACATTCTATCCATCCCTGAGACTGTGTGGTCCCCCACTCCACTCTCCTCTCCCTCTCTCCCCTCGTTCTCCAGCCCAGTCCCACAGACTCTCCATCCCATTTTACTATAACAAAAAAAAAAGCAGCAGCATTCTCCCATGTCTCTTCTGCCTGGACACCGGACGTGGAGGCAGAGAGCGAGTCCATTTACAGGGCCCTTTGCTTTGTCCTCTAACTCTCCATGTCTCTCTCTCTCTGCCTTTCCATCTCAGTCTCTATTCCCCCACTCCATATCTCTCTCTCTCTGCCTTTCCATCTCAGTCTCTATTCCCCCACTCCATATCTCTCTCTCTCTGCCTTTCCATCTCAGTCTCTATTCCCCCACTCCATATCTCTCTCTCTCTGCCTTTCCATCTCAGTCTCTATTCCCCCACTCCATATCTCTCTCTCTCTGCCTTTCCATCTCAGTCTCTATTCCCCCACTCCATATCTCTCTCTCTCTGCCTTTCCATCTCAGTCTCTATTCCCCCACTCCATATCTCTCTCTCTCTGCCTTTCCATCTCAGTCTCTATTCCCCCACTCCATATCTCTCTCTCTCTGCCTTTCCATCTCAGTCTCTATTCCCCCACTCCATATCTCTCTCTCTCTGCCTTTCCATCTCAGTCTCTATTCCCCCACTCCATATCTCTCTCTCTCTGCCTTTCCATCTCAGTTTCTATTCCCCCACTCCATGGCTCTCTCTCTCTGCCTTTCCATCTCAGTCTCTATTCCCCCACTCCATATCTCTCTCTCTCTGCCTTTCCATCTCAGTCTCTATTCCCCCACTCCATATCTCTCTCTCTCTGCCTTTCCATCTCAGTCTCTATTCCCCCACTCCATATCTCTCTCTCTCTGCCTTTCCATCTCAGTCTCTATTCCCCCACTCCATATCTCTCTCTCTCTGCCTTTCCATCTCAGTTTCTATTCCCCCACACCATGTCTCTCTCTCTCTGCCTTTCCATCTCAGTCTCTATTCCCCCACTCCATATCTCTCTCTCTCTGCCTTTCCATCTCAGTTTCTATTCCCCCACTCCATGTCTCTCTCTCTCTGCCTTTCCATCTCAGTCTCTATTCCCCCACTCCATATCTCTCTCTCTCTGCCTTTCCATCTCAGTCTCTATTCCCCCACTCCATGTCTCTCTCTCTCTGCCTTTCCATCTCAGTCTCTATTCCCCCACTCCATGTCTCTCTCTCTGCCTTTCCATCTCAGTCTCTATTCCCCCACTCCATGTCTCTCTCTCTCTGCCTTTCCATCTCAGTCTCTATTCCCCCACTCCATATCTCTCTCTCTGCCTTTCCATCTCAGTTTCTATTCCCCCACTCCATATCTCTCTCTCTCTGCCTTTCCATCTCAGTTTCTATTCCCCCACACCATGTCTCTCTCTCTCTGCCTTTCCATCTCAGTCTCTATTCCCCCACTCCATATCTCTCTCTCTCTGCCTTTCCATCTCAGTTTCTATTCCCCCACTCCATGTCTCTCTCTCTCTGCCTTTCCATCTCAGTCTCTATTCCCCCACTCCATATCTCTCTCTCTGCCTTTCCATCTCAGTTTCTATTCCCCCACTCCATATCTCTCTCTCTCTGCCTTTCCATCTCAGTCTCTATTCCCCCACTCCATATCTCTCTCTCTCTGCCTTTCCATCTCAGTCTCTATTCCCCCACTCCATCTCTCCATCTCTCTCCATCAACCTCTCTAAGGAACAACATTCCCTTGGCTTCCTCTCAGGATCGGAACTTGGAGAACGGGAGACTGGGTAGCTCCTTCAAGGACAGCATTCACTCACCTGTGAGTGGAGAGTGGCCACCTTAGAAAAATAATGACTAGAATAAAAATATCAATTATATTTATGTGGTAGAGACACCCTGTTCTCTTCCCTATACCCAAACCCACTACTCATGATGGAAGGTAATGCCTGTCTGTCGGAAAGCCACAATGTTTAGAAGTCACCAGAGTCCATCATGAACTGTCTGATACTTATCATAAGATAACAAATTGAGAGAGGACAGAGAGAAAGAGAGAGAGAGGGGGTTGAGGAACGGGGTGAACAAAGAGGCTAAGAAAAAGAGGGTGTGATAAAGAGAGAAATGCAATGATAGAGAGATAGATACATGGAGATCATTAGAGCGATAGTGAGAGAATGGTGGCTGGAGATGGTGAGATAGAGAATTCATAAAATGAGAGTGAGAGAGAGATATAGAGAGAGAGAGAGAGAGAGAGAGATGTGCTCACATACCACTGACCCAATGTTGTTGCTGTATCTCTAGTGGTGGTTCACAGTAGTATAAATCAATGGAAGTGGGGGAACAGGCTAATTAATTTATATTGTTAACTACTCTGCTAATTGATTTCTCTTTAATGACCATGACACAACAGGGTTTTAAGAGGTCGTCAACACTAAAGGGTCACACCGGGGACCAATTACCAGACACACACAGAAGGCGACGTTTACACAGATCATTTGTAATTATTTGTTTATTATTATGACAAACAACCAAAATGGCCACCACAGAGAAGGAGAGAGAGCGGGTTTATATTGGTGTAGTGTTCTGCTCTCATATGTCAGCGGTTTCACGGCGATAGCGTCTTCTTCTTCTTCTGTAACTAGAAGATGAGTCGCTGTCCTGCACAAGCTAGTTTGCTCATAAATGTGTTCTCAAGCCCCCTCAAAAAGAGGCATCACGTTCTTGCTGTCGGGGGCCAAGTGAAAGAAGGCGTCGCCAAGGCATGCATCAAAAGCAACATTAGTCTCAGAGGATGTATAATTTACATTTCCTCATTAAAAGTTGAACTCTTTGGAATACATTTCAGTGAAGGGTGGGTTTTAGCATACAGAACACCGCTCGTCTAACGTTCCCTCTGGCACAGTCTGTTTGAGTGACGCTCAATTGTTTTGCCTTAACGGTTTTCGCTTTGACAAGGGACAGAAAGGAGCTACATTTGGATCTTAATTAATGGTGCTTATAGGTGACGGGAGACGGGAAAGAGTTGTGTCTGTCTATGAGGAGAGACATCCAGCTGTGTACGGTCACTGAATAAAAGAACATAGGTTGAGTCAGTGTGATGTCAGTGTGATGTCAGTGTGATGTCAGCGTGATGTCAGCGTGATGTCCCAAGGATTGTTTGACAGCTACTTAAGAGAACTATTTGATGACCTTTTCTTAATGATCATCAGAGCTATTCGCTGCCTCTCTCTCTCTCTTTTCACTCTCTTTCCTCATCTCTGCTTCAGTTTATCTCGCTATGTCAGTCTCTCTCTCTCTCTTTTCACTCTCTTTCCTCATCTCTGCTTCAGTTTATCTCGCTATGTCAGTCTCTCTCTCTCTCTTTTCACTCTCTTTCCTCATCTCTGCTTCAGTTTATCTCGCTATGTCAGTCTCTCTCTTTCTCTGTGTCTACCTGTCTGTCTCATTGTCTATCCCTCTGTCTCTCTGTCTCTCTTCTCTCTCTGTGGTGTTACCTTTCTCTCATCCTCTAACTCAGTGGAAATTCAAACTTTTTGAGCGAGGACCACATTTTTTTTTGCCAGAATTTCTGGGTACCCCATTTTTATCCCAACAATTTCTCTCCACCCCACGCCAAATCTAATGACACAGCCTCAACAAATAACTAATGATCTTTCTCAAAAACGCTTGTTTATTGTCCGGTACAATAATCTGTACTATTCATTTTTTGTTCTCCCAAAAAATATTTGTTTTTGTTTAAAAATAATAATAATTGGTGACCCCACTGCAGTTCCCCTGCGACCCCACTAGGGGTGGTGACCCCGACTTTGAATACCACTGCTTTAACTCCAGACGTGCTGTTATTGCCTGCAGTTGGTTTGGCCAGGTCTGACCCTTGTATTCTTGGATCTCACTAGGGGGGTTCTGGTCTGACCCTTGTATTCTTGGATCTCACTAGGGGGGTTCTGGTCTGACCCTTGTATTCTTGGATCTCACTAGGGGGGTCCTGGTCTGACCCTTGTATTCTTGGATCTCACTAGGGGGGTCCTGGTCTGACCCTTGTATTCTTGGATCTCACTAGGGGGGTTCTGGTCTGACCCTTGTATTCTTGGATCACACTAGGGGGGTCCTGGTCTGACCCTTGTATTCTTGGATCTCACTAGGGGGGTTCTGGTCTGACCCTTGTATTCTTGGATCTCACTAGGGGGGTCCTGGTCTGACCCTTGTATTCTTGGATCTCACTAGGGGGGTTCTGGTCTGACCCTTG
>NC_143036.1:68875000-68915000 GCF_057628025.1 Oncorhynchus mykiss
CTTTGTAATTGTGTTTACTACTGTTTTGTTTGGGTTGTTTTGCTATTGTTGCTGTTTCAAAGAATATCAGTATCTAGAACCACAGGCATCAATTGTCATGCAGGGTGATTGTGTAAGAAACCGCCAATTTCCAAGAAGTGAACACATACACATACATACACACACAATCATACACATGCAGGCACGCAACGCACACACACACACACACACACACACACACACATTGGGATATGTGGATAGAGTGCACATCTGTCAGTCAGAGAGGAGAGACATGGGGAGGACAAAGTAACGCAGGATGACGAAGGACAAAAGCTGAGGGTGATAAGGAGGGGAGGAGAATAAAGAGGTGGATGAGGAAGAGATAAGGAGGGGAGGAGAAGAAAGAGGTGGATGAGGAAGAGATAAGGAGGGGAGTAGAAGAAAGAGGTGGATGAGGAAGAGATAAGGAGGGCATGCCATCACATCCATCTAAGACATCCTCAAGCCTCAATTCCTCTCACCCTCCTCCTTATTTCACTTTCTTTTGATCAGAAACCGAATCACTGCACGTCACTGCAGGAATCAACATCCCCCCCGACATGCGGGTTCTGATGATGTAACCAGGGAACAGGGGGCCTGACAGGCAGGTTCTGATGATGTAACCAGGGAGCAGGGGGCCTGACAGGCGGATTCTGATGATGTAACCAGGGAGCAGGGGGTCTGACAGGCAGGTTCTGATGATGTAACCAGGGAGCAGGGGGCCTGACAGGCGGGTTCTGATGATGTAACCAGGGAGCAGGGGGCCTGACAGGCGGGTTCTGATGATGTAACCAGGGAGCAGGGGGCCTGACAGGTGGGTTCTGATGATGTAACCAGGGAGCAGGGGGCCTGACAGGCGGGTTCTAATGATGTAACCAGGGAGCAGGGGGCCTGACAGGCGGGTTCTAATGATGTAACCAGGGAGCAGGGGGCCTGACATGCAGGTTCTGATGATGTAACCAGGGAGCAGGGGGCCTGACAGGCGGGTTCTGATGATGTAACCAGGGAGCAGGGGGCCTGACAGGCGGGTTCTGATGATGTAACCAGGGAGCAGGGGGCCTGACAGGTGGGTTCTGATGATGTAACCAGGGAGCAGGGGGCCTGACAGGCGGGTTCTAATGATGTAACCAGGGAGCAGGGGGCCTGACAGGCGGGTTCTAATGATGTAACCAGGGAGCAGGGGGCCTGACATGCGGGCTCTGATGATGTAACCAGGGAGCAGGGGGCCTGACAGGCGGGTTCTGATGATGTAACCAGGGAGCAGGGGGCCTGACAGGTGGGTTCTGATGATGTAACCTGGGAGCAGGGGGCCTGACAGGCGGGTTCTGATGATGTAACCAGGGAGCAGGGGGCCTGACAGGCGGGTTCTGATGATGTAAGAGTGCAGAGGAGAAGCAGTGAGAGTTTTAAGGTCAGAGAGCTGAGTGTGCATGCATACGCAGGCAACACGCCATCATGACCACATGGATGACACGGACCACCGGTTCTATGGGTTAGTCATTATTATGTACAGAGGGCCCTGTTCATAAGGGCATGCAATGGAAAATGTTTCAAACGTTTTGCAACAGAAACAGAAAATGTGATTTTGAGTCCCTCCCTATTTCTAGTCCATTTGATTGTGTTTGGTGCAGAAGCATATTAACACAACCCTGCTGATGGCATAAAGACACAACATTTGTTTTACCTCGGCACCTTGCACTGTTTGGGTTGAATGTCAAGTATGAAACTAAATTAAGGAAATATCATTCAATCTCTGTGTTTCTATATGCATGAGTGTGAGTAGCTGTCCTCATCATCAGTCCTCATCATCAGCTCCCTTGTCTAGAGAAATTCCTATATGATGGTTGTGTGTATGATGGTTGAGTGTATGATGGTTGAGTGAATGATGGTTGAGTGTATGATGGTTGAGTGTATGATGGTTGAGTGTATGATGGTTGTGTGGATGTGTGTATGTGGATATGTGGATGTGTGTGTGTGTGTATGGATGTGTGTGTGTGGATGTGTATGTGGATGTGTGTGTGTGTGTGTATGTGTGTGCGTGCGTGCGTGCGTGCGTGTGTGTGTGTGTGTGTGCGTGTGTGTGTGTGTGTGTGTGTGTGTGTGTGTGTGTGTGTGTGTGTGTGTGTGTGTGTGTGCGTGTGTGTGGATGTGTACATGTTCATGGGAATGTATTTATTAGATTTTTATTAGGACACCATTGTGTGCAGTACGTGTTGTGTATTGTTGTGTATTGTTGTGTATTGTTGTGTGTTTCTGTGTCGACACAGAAAGAGAGAGAGGGATAGAGAGAGAGAGAGAGAGAGAGAGAGAGAGAGAGAGAGAGAGAGAGAGAAAGAGAGAGAGAAAGAAAAGAGAGAGAGAAAGAAAGAGAGCGAGAAAGAAAAGAGAGAGAGAAAGAGAGCGAGAGAGAGAGAGAGAGAGAGAGAAAGAAAGAGAGTGAGAGAGAAAAAGAGAAAGAGAAAGAGAGAGAGAGAGAGAGAAAGAGAGAAACCAATTGGATGTGGTCTGTCTACTTTCATCACCTATGCTATACCCTGTAGCCTGCCAGAGATGGATTGGCCCATATGTCTTGGTCAGAAATATAATATGACCTGGATTTCCTAGGAGAGGGCGAGCAGGCGGATACAGAATGTGCAGTTAATATGGAGATGATCTGATATAGCCAGAGCGTGGATCAGATATAATTACAGTGGAAGAGGGGCGGACAAATGAGCACAGCTCGTGAATAATGTGAAAACCAAACACAGCCCATTCCAACTGACAGTATGAGTACACTGTTTTTGTATTTTTACCTTTTACTCTTATCCAGAGCAACTTACAGTACTGAGTGCATACATTTTCTAAATAATTGTACTGGTCCCCCTTTGGGAATCAAACCCACAACCCTGGCATTGCAAGCACCAAGATGTACCAACTGAGCTACAACAGGGAGAATGAGAAAACACAATATATAGCAGAAAGCAAAACGCAACTGCGTATCCCTCACCACTCACCAAACACTCACACATTGCGCCAAGCAACGCAAGGTAAGAAACAATGAGATAGGTCCTAGATCTAGTAACATGAGCCAACAGCATCCACCTAAACACAAACACACAGACAGAGCTGGGAATTTGCTTTCACTTGTCCAATAGACTCCTATACACTCCCACCCCTCTTTAGCTGTTTACTGGCTGTCCCGAGTATTGGGAGCTGTCCATGGTACTGAAATGTATATTCATCAATGGTAAACTAAGCTGAACTCACACACACACAGAGACACACACAGACAGAAGAACAATGTCAGTTGTCAGTGTAGGGACTGAGAGTTCTAAGCCATGGGGGATATAATATGGGATCTCTGGGCAGATGGGCATCCAAGCATTACTCCCATCCCAGATTCATGTGATTAACCTCAAACGTCCCCATTTTCTGACAAAGAAAGGTCAGGATGATTAAACCCCAATCTGGAAGGTGAGGCTGTTGCAGAACTGGGTCGTATTCATTCTGCATCAAATGGAGGAAAACTGACTGAAACAGGGAAGGACTAAATGGACTTGTCCAGTAAAAAGAAAATGCTTGTTTCTGTTGTCCATTGAAATATATATTTTTAATGTTTTGCTACGGTGTGCCCTAATGAATCCAACCCTGGTGTACTGGATGACAAACATCACCTGACGTCTGATCTAGAGGTCGACCGATCAAGTTTTCATAACAATCGGAAATCGGTATTTTTGGACACCGATTTTGTCAATTTTTTATTTTTATTTTTTTTACACCTTTATTTAATCTTTATTTAACAAGGCAAGTCAGTTAAGAACACATTCTTATTTTCAATGACGGCCTAGAAACGGTGGGTTAACTGCCTCGTTCAGGGGATTTTCACCTTGTCAGCTCGGGGGATCCAATCTTGCAACCTTACAGTTAACTAGTCCAACGCAATAACGACCTGCCTCTTGTTGCACTCCACAAGGAGACTGACTGCCTGTTATGCGAGTGCAGTAAGCAAAGGTAAGTTGCTAGATAGCATTAAACTTATCTTATAAAAAACAATCAATCAATCATAATCACTAGTTAACTACACATGGTTCATGATATTACTAGATATTCTCTAGCGTGTCCTGCGTTGAGTATAATCTGACTGAGCATACAAGCATACAAGTATCTAAGTATCTGACTGAGCGATGGTAGGCAGAAGCAGGCGTGTAAACATTCATTCAAACAGCACTTTCGTGCGTTTTGCCAGCAGCTCTTCGTTGTGCGTCAAGCATTGCGCTGTTATTGACTTCAAGCCTATCAACTCCCGAGATGAGGCTGGTGTAACCGAAGTGAAATGGCTGGCTAGTTAGTGCGCGCTAATAGCGTTTCAAACGTCACTTGCTCTGAGACTTGCAGTGGTTGTTTCCCTTGCTCTGCATGGGTAACGCTGCTTCGAGGGTGGCTGTTGTCGTTGTGTTCCTGGTTCGAGCCCAGGGAGGAAGCTATACTGTTACACTGGCAATACTAAAGTTCCTATAAGAACATCCAATAGTCAAAGGTTCATGAAATACAAATGGTACAGAGGGAAATAGTCCTATAATTCCTATAATAACTACAACCTAAATCTTCTTACCTGGGAATATTGAAGACTCATGTTAAAAGGAACCACCAGCTTTCATATGTTCATAACACTTTATTTTTGCATTATTTAAACCAAATTGAACAAGTATGAACAACTTGTTTTTCTCAGGCTAAATTTATTTGATTGATGTATTATATTAAGTTAAAATAGCTGCATTCAGTATTGTTGTAATTGTAATTATTACAAATAAAACATTTAAAATCGTCCGATTAATCGGTATCGGCTTTTTTGGTCCTCCAATAATCGGTATCGGTATCAGCGTTGAAAAATCATAATCAATGGACCTCTAGTCTGATCTTCAATGGATTAGGCATCAATGGATTACAGCGTCTGTAGCTAGAGGTCAATTGATTTCCATATGACCTCTGAGGAGGACACTAAAGAGAGGGTGTATTTCAATAGACTTAACAAGTGGCTTCCTCTCCTCGTCTCCTTTCCTCCCTCTGCTCTTTAAAAGGCCAAAGTAATAGGATGCCCTCTAGAAATGTGATTACTCCTGTCCAGCTCTTTAGCGGCACTGCATATAGATTAAAGGAAACGAAAAAGGAAACAAGGAGAGGAAGTCAATTCAGACTATTGAGATGCACCCCCAGTGAATGCCAACCAGACTGGAGTGACACCAAAAGACAGCAGGTGATTTTCTATTAGCATTTCTCATAATTACATATCCATCTCTTGGCAGCGCTTTACTCACCGCTGATTGCTCATCACTGCTCATTTGCATACGCTATCTGGAGCGCATCGATTAGATGGGTGTTTATTTTACTGGAGCTCTAAAGGAGAAAGTCATCCGGCATGTCAACTTTGTCACAGGAATAACAACAAAGTCTGGTTAGACTATTCAAATTCAAAACATGTCTTTGAAAGTAAATTCCTCTCCGTATGTATTTGGACAGTGAAGCTCACATTTTGAATTTGGCTCTGTACTTCAGCATTTTGGATTTGAGATCAAATGGTTTATATGAGGTGACAGTGCGGAATGCCACCTCATATTTGATGGTATTTTCATGCATATCTGTTTAACTGTTTAGAAATGTAGGCACTTTGTGTATTTAGTCCCTACATTTGGAGAAGTCATAAGTATTTGGACAAATTCACTTATTAAAGTAGTCAAAGGTTTTCTATGTTTACAGTGTCTTCAGAAAGTATTCACACCCCTTGACTTTTTCCACATTTTGTTGTTACAGCCTGAATTTAAAATGGATCAAATTTAGATGTGTGTCACACTATATCCCATAATGTCAAAGTAGAATTGTGTTTTCTTTTATTTTTTACAAATTAATTAAAAATCAAAAGCTGAAATGTCTTGAGACCATAAGTATTCAAACCTAAATAGGTTCAGGAGTAAGAATGTGCTTGACAAGTCATATAATAAGATGCATGGACTCTTGTGTGCAATAATAGTGTTTAACATGATTTTTGAATGACTACCTCATCTCTGTACCCCAGCAGTGAATTTTAAACACAGATTCATCCCCAAAGACCATGAAGGTTTTCCAATGCCTCACAAAGAAGGGAACATATTGGTTGATGGGTAAAAATTGACATTGAATATCCCTTTGAGCACAGTGAAGTTATTAATCACACTTTGGATTGATACAGGTGTCCTTCCTAACTCAGTTGATGGACAGGAAGGAAACCGCTCAGGGATTTCACCATGAGGCCAATGGGGACTTTAAAACAGTCAGAGTTTAATTGCTTGGTTAGGAGAAAACAGAGGATGGATCAACAACATTGTAGTTCCTCCACAATACTAATCTAAATGTTTGGAATACAAAGCGTTATGTCTGGGGCAAATCCAACACAACACATCATTGAGTACCACTCTTCATAGTTTCAAGCAAGGTGGTGGCCTTAACATGTTATGGGTATGCTTGTCATTGGCAAGGACAAGGGAGTTTTTTAGGATAAAAAGAAGAGGAATAGAGCTAAGCGCAGGAAAAATCCTAGAGGAAAACCTGGTTCAGTCTGCTTTCCAATGGACACTGGGAGACAAATTCACATTTCAGTAGGACAATAACCTAAAACACAAGGCCAAATAAACACTGGAGGTGACACTGAATATTCCTGAGTGGCCTAGTTACAGTTTTGACTTAAATCGTCTTGAAAATCTATGGCAAAACTTGAAAATGGCTGTTTAGCAATGATTAACAACCAACTTGACAGAGCTTGAATAATACATTTAAAAAATAATGTGCAAATATTGTACAATCCAGGTGTGCAAAGCTCTTAGAGACTTACCCAGAAAGACTCACAGCTGTAATCTCTCTTAGAGACTTACCCAGAAAGACTCACAGCTGTAATCTCTCTTAGAGACTTACCCAGAAAGACTCACAGCTGTAATCTCTCTTAGAGACTTACCCAGAAAGACTCACAGCTGTAATCTCTCTTAGAGACTTACCCAGAAAGACTCACAGCTGTAATCTCTCTTAGAGACTTACCCAGAAAGACTCACAGCTGTAATCACTCTTAGAGACTTACCCAGAAAGACTCACAGCTGTAATCACTCTTAGAGACTTACCCAGAAAGACTCACAGCTGTAATCACTCTTAGAGACTTACCCAGAAAGACTCACAGCTGTAATCTCTCTTAGAGACTTACCCAGAAAGACTCACAGCTGTAATCTCTCTTAGAGACTTACCCAGAAAGACTCACAGCTGTAATCTCTCTTAGAGACTTACCCAGAAAGACTCACAGCTGTAATCTCTCTTAGAGACTTACCCAGAAAGACTCACAGCTGTAATCTCTCTTAGAGACTTACCCAGAAAGACTCACAGCTGTAATCACTCTTAGAGACTTACCCAGAAAGACTCACAGCTGTAATCACTCTTAGAGACTTACCCAGAAAGACTCACAGCTGTAATCACTCTTAGAGACTTACCCAGAAAGACTCACAGCTGTAATCTCTCTTAGAGACTTACCCAGAAAGACTCACAGCTGTAATCACTGCGAAAGGTGATTCTAACATACAGGTATATTTATTTTGCAATCAACATATATTAGTGTTCCATTTTTCATTACATTTCAGGTTTGTTGACCAAAAAATCCCACCTTGTAATATAAAGTAAAGGGGTGTGAATATTTTCTGAAGGCACCGTAGTTTAATATGAAACATTTGATCTCATATGGAGTATAGAGTCAAGTAAAAAATACACTACATACACTAAAGTATGTGGAAACCCCTTCAAATGAGTGGATTTGGATATTTCAGCCACACCCACTGCTGACAGGTGTATAAAATCGAGCACACCTCCATTCAATCTCCATACATAGACAAACATTGGCAGTAGAATGGCCGTATTGAAGAGCTCAGTGACTTTCAACGTGGCACTGTCATAGGATGCCACCTTTCCAACAAGTCAGTTTGTCAAATTTCTACCCTGCTCGAGCTGCCCCGGTCAACTGTAAGTGCTGTTATTGTGAAGTGGAAACGTCTAGGAGCAACAACGGCTCAGTCGCAAAGTGGTACGCCACACAAGCTCACAGAACGGGACCGCCGAGTGCTGAAGCACGTAGCGCATAAAAATCAACTGTCCTCAGTTACAACACTCACTACTGAGTTCCAAACTGCTTCTGGGAGCAACGTCAGCACAGAGAACATGAAATGGGTTTCCATGGTCGAGCAGCAACCCTAAGATTACCATGCGCAACACCAAGCCTCGGCTGTAGTGGTGTAAAGCGTCCTTCCATTGGACTCTGGAGCAGTGGAAACACGTTCTCTGGAGTGATGAATCAGGCTTCTGGCAGTCCGATAGCCCGAATGCATAGTGACAACTTTAAGAGGAATAATGGTCGGGTGCTGTTTTTCATGGTTCGGCCTTTAGTTCCAGTGAAGGGAAATCGTAATGCAATGACATTCTAGGCCAGTGGTTCCCAAACTTTTCATAGTCCCGTACCCCTTCAAACATTCAACCTCCAGCTGTGTACCAGCACCTAGCACCAGGGTCAGCACACTCTCAAATGTTGTTTTTTTGCCATCATTGTAAGCCTGCCACACACACACTATACAATACATTTATTACAAATAAGAATGAGTGTTTTTGTCACAACCCGGCTCGTGGGAAGTGACAAAGAGCTCTTATAGGACCACAACTAATAATATAATAATAATCAATAATTGTTCTCTTTATTTAAACCATCTTACATTTAAAACCTTATTTGTTCAGCAAAAATGTTGAATTTCTCACCATAGGTGTGCTTGAAAGGATGCACATAACTCTGCAATGTTGCATTGGAGAAAGTCTCAGTCTTAAATCATTTTCCACACACAGTTTGTGCCTGTATTTAGTTTTCATGCTAGTGAGGGCCGAGAATCCACACTCACATAGATACGTGGTTGCAAAGGGCATCAGTGGCTTAACAGAGCGATTTGCCAAGGCAGGATACTCTGAGCGCAGCCCTATCCATTAATGTGGCAGTGGCTTCTGATTTTCACAGAACCGCTTGTTGCAATTTCGATGAGGCTCTCTTGTTCAGACATCGGTAAGTGGACTGGAGGCAGGGCATGAAAGGAATAACGAATCCAGTTGTTTGTGTGGTCCGTTTCAGGTAAGTACCTGCATAATTGCACACCCAGTTCACTAAGGTGCTTCGCTATATCACATTTGACATTGTCTGTAAGCTTGAGTTAATTTGCACACAAAACATCATACAATGATGGAAAGACCTGTGTGTTGTCCTTGTTAATGCAGACAGAGAAGAGCTCCAACTTAATCATAACCTCAATTCTGTCCCGCACATTGAATATAGTTGCGGAGTCTCTGTAATCCTGAAAAGCATCACCCAGAAAGGCCAATCGTGTGAGAAACTCATCATCATACAAGCGGTCAGACAAGTGAAAATGATGGTCAGTAAAGAAAACTTTAAGCTCGTCTCTCAATTTAAAAAAAAACGTGTCAATACTTTGCCCCTTGATAACCAGCGCACTTCTGTATGTTGTAAAAGCATTACATGGTCGCTGCCCATATCATTGCATAATGCAGAAAATATACGAGTGTTCAGGGGCCTTGCTTTAACCAAGTAAACCATTTTCACTGTAGTGTCCAAAACATCTTTCAAGCTGTCAGGCATTCCCTTGGCAGCAAGAGCCTCTAGGTGGATGCTGCAGTCTACCCAAGTGGCGTCGGGAGCAACTGCGTACACGCGCGTTACCACTCCACTATGTCTCCCTGTCATGGCTTTTGTGCCATCAGTACAGATACCAACACATCTTGACCACCATATGATGTCACAAAGTTGTCCAGTTCTTTAAAAATATCCTGTCATGTTATACTGGTTTACAGTGGTTTGCAGAAGAGGATGTCTTCCTTAATTGACCCCCCATAAAAGTAAAGGACATTTTCCAGGAGCTGTGCCAGGCCCTCCAGGTCTGTTGACTCATCCAGCTGTAATATATAGAATTCACTGGCCTGTATGCGAAGCAGTAACTGTTTCAAAACATCTCCTGCCATGTCACTGATGCGCCATGAAACAGTGTTGTTTGAGGAAGTCATTGTCTGTATAGTTTTGGGGCCTTTACCCCCAGCATTGTCCCATCCATATCCGTGGCAGCAGGAAGACTTAAGTCCTCCACAATAGTATGGGGCTTGCCTATCCCAGCCACTCGGTAGATGCTTCTAGCACCTTCTTATTAATGGTATCTGTTGCTTTTATGCACGTCTTACTATTCGAAAGTCCTCTTTATTCTCGCTCATGTTTCTTTTCTAAATGTCTTCGCAAGAGTTAAGGTTTCCCACAAGAGAGTAACGGTTAATGTGATTGGATGTTAATTATTTGACCAGGCTACCTGTATTTGACATTGTGTTGTTATTTCACTGAACACTAGATGGTTTCATTTTATTTTTGGCAGTGAAACGAGACTACTCAGGCGAGAGAAAAAGCTCACACAAATGTCTAGCCCCTTTGGAAAATATAAATGTACTGTTTGAAAATGTGAAGAAATTGTTATTATTATTTTTTAAACGGGAATCACATTTTTATTTGGCGTACCCCCGGCGGCATTCCGTACCCCATTTTGGGAATACCTGAATTAGACGATTCTGTGCTTACAACTTGTGGCAACAATTTGGGGAAGGCCCTTTCCTGTTTCAGCATGACAATGCCCCCGTGCACAAAGCGAGGTCCATACAGAAATGGTTTGTCGAGATCGGTGTGGAAGAACTTGACTGGCTTGCCCAGAGCCCTGACCTCGACCCAATCGAACACCTTTGGGATTAATTGAAACGTCGACTGCGAACCATGCCTTATTGGCCAACATCAGTGCCCGACCTCACTAATTTTCTTGTGGCTGAATGGAAGCAAATCCCTTCAGCTATGTTCCAACATCTAGTGAATCCCTTCAGCTATGTTCCAACATCTAGTAGAAAGCCTTCCCAGAAGAGTGGAGGCTGTTATAGCTGCAAAGGGGGGACCAACTCCATATTAATGCCCATGATTTTGGAATGAGATGTTCGACAAGCAGGTGTCCACATACTTTTGGTCATGTAGTGTATTAGCATCACTGTTCAAATACATTAGTGTGGGGTGGCAGGGTAGCCTAGTGGTTAGAGCGTTGGACTAGTAACTGGAAGGTTGCAAGTTCAAACCCCTGAGCTGACAAGGTACAAATCTGTCGTTCTGCCCCTGAACAGGCAGTTAACCCACTGTTCCTAGGCCCTCATTGAATAAAAATATGGAGGGGAGTGCATGTTTTTGTTGATTTAATTTGACAGGGAAGAATTAGAAGGGGAGACAGGAAAGGTTGCTTTCTGCTGGGAGTGTTTCCACTGGACCATGCAAACGCCACAGGCTATTCAAATTATAACCACACCTCCGATGTGACTGAGTTATAAAGCCATATATGTGACTGACTTATATAGCCATAGATGTGACTGACTTATATAGCCATAGATGTGACTGAGTTATATAGCCATTGATGTGACTGACTTATATAGCCATAGATGTGACTGAGTTATATAGCCATTGATGTGACTGAGTTATATAGCCATAGATGTGACTGAATTATATAGCCATAGATGTGACTGAGTTATATAGCCATATATGTGACTGAGTTATATAGCCATAGATGTGACTGACTTATATAGCCATAGATGTGACTGAGTTATATAGCCATTGATGTGACTGAGTTATATAGCCATAGATGTGACTGAGTTATATAGCCATAGATGTGACTGAGTTATATAGCCATATATGTGACTGAGTTATATAGCCATTGATGTGACTGAGTTATATAGCCATAGATGTGACTGAGTGATATAGCCATTGATGTGACTGAGTTATAAAGCCATAGATGTGACTGAGTTATATAGCCATTGATGTGACTGAGTTATATAGCCATAGATGTGACTGAGTTATATAGCCATAGATGTGACTGAGTTATATAGCCATATATGTGACTGAGTTATATAGCCATAGATGTGACTGAGTTATATAGCCATAGATGTGACTGAGTTAGACTAGACTATAAATAAGTTACAGGCTAGACTATAAATGGCTTACAGACTAGACTATAAGTGTGTTACAGGCTAGAATATAAATGGGTTAGCTACAGTCAGTGGTCTCTGGCAGGGTCTAGACTAGCTATAGTCTGTGGTCTCTGGCAGGGTCTAGACTAGCTACAGTCAGTGGTCTCTGGCAGGGTCTAGACTAGCTACAGTCAGTGGTCTCTGGCAGGGTCTAGACTAGCTACAGTCAGTGGTCTCTGTCAGGGTCTAGTCTAGTCACAGTCAGTGATCTCTGGCAGGGTCTAGGCTAGTCACAATCAGTGGTCTCTGGCAGGGTCTAGGCTAGCTACAGTCAGTGGTCTCTGTCAGGGTCTAGTCTAGTCACAGTCAGTGGTCTCTGGCAGGGTCTAGTCTAGTCACAGTCAGTGGTCTCTGGCAGGGTCTAGACTAGCTACAGTCAGTGGTCTCTGTCAGGGTCTAGTCTAGTCACAGTCAGTGATCTCTGGCAGGGTCTAGGCTAGTCACAGTCAGTGGTCTCTGGCAGGGTCTAGGCTAGCTACAGTCAGTGGTCTCTGTCAGGGTCTAGTCTAGTCACAGTCAGTGGTCTCTGGCAGGGTCTAAGCTTGTCATTTATCTAAAGCACCGGGTGCTTTAACTCTAAACTGCATTAGAGCTACCCGTTCAGCTCAGTCCCTGTGCCTCTCATGTCTAATAAACCAATAACCTGAGTGTCTGACCGCCCATATGATTCACAAACACACACACACACACACACACACACACACACACACACACACACACACACACCACAACTGACCCCCGCATGATTCACAAACACACACACACACACACACACACACACACACACACATACACACACACACACACAAACACACACACAGACACACACACACACACCACAACTGACCCCCGCATGATTCACAAACACACACATGGCACGACAGCTAAAAATATGTTCTCCGCACACGCCAAATAAAAAACAGCTAATGTTCTATAGCAAGGAATTCACCCGTTCCTTCTTCTAGCTACCGAAAGAGAAATGAAGCAATCTCAAGGCACTCGGCACCAAATGTGATATTCATGATCTGGGTTTCAGTGGGCAACAGAAAGCAGAGCCATCCTGTCATAACCAGACAAACGTGCCTCACATTCGGAGCGAGGGAGAGCAAGAAGAGAGGAGAAAGAGAGAGAGAGAGAGAGAGAGAGAGCGAGAGAGAGGTAGAGAGAGAGAGAGACAGAGAGAGAGAGAGAAAGAGAGAGAGAGAAAGAGCGAGAGAGAAAGAACAACATGTTCTACCTGTCTTGCCCTAGAGACTGCACAGAGAAATGTTAACACCAGATTCTGCTCCATCAGTGTATTGGCCTACTGGGTTATCTAATTGAACCCTCCAACCATAGACACAGAGGTAGATGAACCCACATCACACAGCACAAGCAGGCGCAGAACACACACATAGCCTACACATACATGTAAATGTTAGTCATTTAGCAGACGCTCTTATCCAGTGTGATACATACATTTTCATACTTTTAATACAAGCAAACACACAAGCAAACACACATACAAGCGTAGACACATACAAGCATACACACATTAAACACACATACAAGCGTACACACGCGGACACAAACTAATTTACAGACTAGCATCAACACACATTAAACACACATACAAGCATACACACGCGGACACACAAACTCATCTACTGACTAACCAGGGCAACCAGGGCTGGAAAAAACTTGGATCATTGCTATTCTAACTTCCGCGACGCATATAAGGCCCTGCCCCGCTCTCCTTTCGGAAAAGCTGACCACGACTCCATTTTGTTGATCCCTGCCTACAGACAGAAACTAAAACAAGAAGCTCCCGCGCTGAGGTCTGTTCAACGCTGGTCCGACCAATCTGATTCCACACTCCAAGATTGCTTCCATCACGTGGACTGGGATATGTTTCGTATTGCGTCAGACAACAACATTGACGAATACGCTGATTCGGTGAGCGTGTTCATTAGAACTTGCGTTGAAGATGTCGTTCCCATAGCAACGATTAAAACATTCCCAAACCAGAAACCGTGGATTGATGGCAGCATTTGCGTGAAACTCCACATCGATGGAACAGTAGTGGAGAGGGTAGTAAGTTTTAAGTTCCTCGGCGTACACATCACAGACGAACTGAATTGGTCCACCCACACAGACAGCATCGTGAAGAAGGCGCAGCAGCGCCTCTTCAACCTCAGCAGGCTGAAGAAATTCGGCTTGTCACCAAAAGCACTCACAAACTTCTACAGATGCACAATCGAGAGCATCCTGTCGGGCTGTTTCACCGCCTGGTACGGCAACTGCTCCGCCCACAACCGTAAGGCTCTCCAGAGGGTAGTGAGGTCTGCACAACGCATCACCGGGGGCAAACTACCTGCCCTCCAGGACACCTACACCACCCGATGTCACAGGAAGACCATAAAGATCATCAAGGACAACAACCACCTGAGCCACTGCCTGTTCACCCCGCTATCATCCAGAAGGCGAGGTCAGTACAGGTGCATCAAAGCTGGGACCGAGAGACTGAAAACAGCTTCTATCTCAAGGCCATCAGACTGTTAAACAGCCACCACTAACATTGAGTGGCTGCTGCCAACACACTGACTCAACTCCAGCCACTTTAATAATGGGAATTGATGGGAATTGATGTAAAATATATCACTAGCCACTTTAAACAATGCTACCAAATATAATGTTTACATACTCTACATTATTCATCTCATATGTATACGTATATACTGTACTCTATATCATCTACTGCATCTTTATGTAATACATGTATCACTAGCCACTTTAACTATGCCACTTTACATACTCATCTCATATGTATATACTGCACTCAATACCATCTACTGTATCTTGCCTATGCTGCTCTGTACCATCACTCATTCATATATCTATGTACATATTCTTTATCCCCTTACACTTGTGTCTATAAGGTAGTAGTTTTGGAATTGTTAGCTAGATTACTTGTTGGTTATTACTGCATTGTCGGAACTAGAAGCACAAGCATTTCGCTACACTCGCATTAACATCTGCTAACCATGTGTATGTGACAAATAAAATTTGATTTGATTTGAGACTAGCATCAACACACATTAAACACACATTCAAGCGTACACACGCGGACACACAAACTAATCTACAGACTAGCATCAACACACATTAAACACACAAACACTAAATCACACAGCCCCCCTTCCCTTTTACTAAAGCACATGCTTGGCCAGCTGGCCTGTGCTCTGGGACATGAGGGTATAGGGACTTGGCCAGCTGGCCTGTGTTCTGGGACATGAGGGTACAGGAACTGGCTATGTTGGCCTGTGTTCTGGGACATGAGGGTACAGGGGCTGGCTATGTTGGCCTGTGCTCTGGGACATGAGGGTACAGGGACTGGCTATGTTGGCCTGTGCTCTGGGACATGAGGGTACAGGAACTGGCTATGTTGGCCTGTGTTCTGGGACATGAGGGTACAGGGGCTGGCTATGTTGGCCTGTGCTCTGGGACATGAGGGTACAGGGACTGGCTATGTTGGCCTGTGCTCTGGGACATGAGGGTACAGGGACTTGGCCAGTTGGCCTGTGTTCTGGGACCTGAGGGTACAGGGACTTGGCCAGTTGGCCTGTGTTCTGGGACATGAGGGTACAGGGACTTGGCCAGTTGGCCTGTGTTCTGGGACATGAGGGTACAGGGACTTGGCCAGTTGGCCTGTGTTCTGGGACATGAGGGTACAGGGACTTGGCCAGTTGGCCTGTGTTCTGGGACATTAGGGTACAGGGATTTAGCCAGTTGGCCTGTGTTCTGGGACATGAGGGTACAGGGACTTGGCCAGTTGGCCTGTGTTCTGGGACATGAGGGTACAGGGACTTGGCCAGTTGGCCTATGTTCTGGGACATGAGGGTATAGGGACTGGCTATGTTGCCACGAGATAGGGACCATTGATCTGAAAGAAGCACTAGGCTATCAGTCTGCAGCAGCTAGAAGGAGGCCAGCAGGAGATAGGGGATAATGTATGCTTCTCACTCTCAGGGTTCCCCGTTCACCCCACATATGGCCGCTCTCTCCTTGAGATGGCTGGCAGCTGCACAGATTCAGCCCCTTTCAGGGGAAGAAGAGAGCCATGTGAGAAGGGAAGGAGGAGGCGGGGGGGGGATGGATGAATGGGCTGCAGCCAATGCAGAATAGCATGCTGACTGCCAGGTGGTGTGTGGGTGAGTGTGTGCCCTTATTTGTGTACTTGTGTGTGCTAGTATGCATATGTTGATGTGTTTATGCGCTAGTATGGATAACTGTGATTATGACTATGTGACTATCTCTGTGTGTACAGCGCACAAATACATACACTACCGTTCAAAAGGTTGGGGTCACTTAGAAATGTCCTTGTTTTTGAAAGAAAAGCACATTTTTTGTCCATTAAAATAACATCAAATTGATCCGAAATAGAGTGTAGACATTGTTAACGTTGCAAATGACCATTGTAGCTGGAAACGGCTGACATTTTATGGAATATCTACATAGGCGTACAGAGGCCCATTATCAGCAACCATCACTCCTGTGTTCCAACGGCACGTTGTATTAGCTAATCCAAGTTTATCATTTTAAAAGGCTAATTGATCATCAGAAAACCCTTCTGCAATTATGTTAGCACAGCTGAAAACTGTTGTTTTGATTAAAGAAGCAATAAAACTGGCCTTCTTTAGACTAGTTGAGCATCAGCATTTTTGGGTTTGATTACAGGCTCAAAATGGCCAGAAACAAAGACATTTCTTCTGAAACTCAACGAGTCTAAAGAAGGCCAGTTTTATATCAAATTTGACGTTTCCAGCTACAATAGTCATTAGTCAATGTCTACACTATATGTCTGATCAATTTGATGTTATTTTAATGGATAAAAAACGTGCTTCTCTTTCAAAAACAAGGAACTTTCTATGTGACCCCAAACTTTTGAATGATAGTGTATGTTTTGAGAGAGGACAGCCAGCAGGAGAGAAGCACCTGCAGCAACATGAGCTCCCCAGGGCTCCCCCTCAGGCTATGGGGCTGCCTCCCAGCTAGCTAACGCCACACGCCAGCAATCCTGCACTGAGAACCAGGGAGCCAGAGGGACAGAGAGCACACAGAACATCAGAACATATGGAATCAGGGGAGACAGGAGACACACCAGCCACTCGGATGGAGGGATAGAGCTGAATACTGATAATGACTGCAGAGGATGCTAGAGGAACCTGCTTATTAAGGAGAGGGGAGGAGGAGGTGGTGAGAGAGACAGAGAGAGAGAGAGAGGGAGGGAGAGGGTGGAAGAGGATGAGGTAAGTAGATGAGGAGAGCAAGAACAGGAGGGAATGGTAAGTAATGAGAGGCAAAATAGGAAAGATAGAGCGAGAGAGAGAGACAGAGAGTGGATATAGGAAAGGCAGCGTGTGATTGTAACAAGAATGGATGAGGGAGGAGATGAGGAGAGGGAGACAAAAAAAGAGAAATGGAGACAGAGATGAAAAGAAAGAGACGGAGCGAGACAGAGGGACAGAGAAAGAGAGAAAGCGAGAGATAGAGAACAGCATTTTCCTGAAGAATCTGTCAGTCAGGCAGCCTTTTCTTCAGATCATCATATGCACCCACTCAGAAACTTTCCAGACAAGTGAGCACCATGTTGAGAGAAGAACACTCCGGGCCTTTACTTTTGCAGTCTGCAAAATGAGCCTCTCAGATGCCTCCTAGAGCTGGGAACTTCCTTCAAGAGACGAGAAGATGGAGAGTTTTATTTCCCTCAAGGCTCTTGAAGCGTGACATCCGGAATCTACTCCCACTCTATCACAGTCGGGTTCTTTTAGGCCTTGTTAACTATGGTTGGCTCTTCCAGACACTCGCCGTGACCGTATTTCTTTGTCACAAAGCTGAGGAACACGAAAGTGAAGAGTAAAATCTGTTGAATAGGGGTTCACAAACTTTTGGGAGAAACTTGAAGCATCTGAGCTACGCAAAGATATTCCTCTGAACCATCAAATCAACAAACCAATGTTGTTTCAAAAACATTATCTTTAACAGGAAAAAAATGTTTTCCTCAATTGCAACTGTAGTCTACAATACAGCAGTGTGTTACATCTACAGAGAGGGATTCCAGCCTCATCTGGGGTGTCATCATTCATCCAAAACGTTTTGCAACGGAAAAGCATTTACTCCAAACGGGAAACATTTTGCAATGGAAAATTGGCCAAAATCAGGTAGATTGCTCCGTTTGGTTCTATTTGGTTCTGTTTGGTTCCTTGTGAAAACACCCCTGAAGTTGCTTCTATGCTATGTTAAGCGATGTCATTGTCGTGCTGCTTATTAATAGACAAACACACAGTGAAAGGTACACAATTTGCCCACACACACTCACTCACGCATAAACACACCAGAGCTCTGCCCCTGACATGATAAGCAATTTGCCACACGTCTCTGTCCTCCCCCATGCCCACGGCTAATAGAGATTTATTCACAGCTCCTGGGGGCCAGCGGCACAGTACGCCATCTTGTCTTGTCAGGATCAATGCGCTAAGTGAGTGATGTAATGCTGCGCGACGTCGGCTGACTTTCATGGATCACTACATTGTTATTAAGGGTAACATTAACGTTTGCTCTCTCTCTGTCTCTCTCTGTCTCTCTCTGTCTCCCTCTCTCTCTCTGTCTCTCTCTGTCTCTCTCTGTCTCCCTCTCTCTCTCGCTCTCTCTCTCTCTCTCTGTCTCTCTCTGTCTCCCTCTCTCTCTCTCTCTCTCTCTCCCTCTCTCTCTCCCTCTCTCTCTCTCTCTCTCTCTCTCTCTCTCTCTCTCCCTCTCTCTTTCTCTCTCTCTCTCTCTCCCTCTCTCTCTCTCTCTCTCTCTCCCTCTCTCTCTCTCTCTCTCTCTCTGTCTCTCTCTGTCTCCCTCTCTCTCTCTCTCTCTCTCCCTCTCCCTCTCCCTCTCTCTCTCTCTCTCTCTCTCTCTCTCTCTCTCTCTCCCTCTCCCTCCCTCTCCCTCTCTCTCTCTCTCTCTCTCTCTCTCTCTCTCTCTCTCTCTCTCTCTATCTATCATCTTCTGAACCTGTCAAGAGGCCACGGCTGGCAACACCCAATGGCCCGACACATAAAAGCCCCTAAAGATCACACTACAATACACTCTATGCTCAATGAGCCTATACAGTACGTTGACAGTGACATTCCTAACTTCTAGCTCAGGTGTCGGTAAGGTAACGCATTGCGGGAGCGAAGTTCACCAAACTACACTCCGCTACATAAGAATACAGATCTTCATTTGATCAACCTGTTGCAATGCAGGAAATTTTAAACGTGTAGTGTATTTGAGGTTTAAAAGGATTTTGAAGATTGTAGCCTAATTTCCACTTTGAAATGTCAGACTTGATTTTCCCTTATGAAAAATGCATCAAACCCTATATTATAATCTACACAATCATTTATATTTCCTGTTGGATTATTTTCCTGCTCTATCAAACAGGCATCAACCTACAGCTGTATAACCTTGACCTAGAAAGCACATTGAGGGATTCTCATTCTCATTGAAAAATGGTTGATTCTCCCTGCCCTGTCATCACTTGGCACTGAACCATGGCATTGTTCAAGTTGTTTACTGGCAGAATGTGTGTGTGTGTGTGCGTGTGTGTGTGTGTGTGTGTGTGTGTGTGTGTGTGTGTGTGTGTGTGTGTGTGTGTGTGTGTGTGTGTGTGTGTGTGTGTGTGTGTGTGTGTGTGTGTGTGTGTGTGTGTGTGTGTGTGCATGTCTGCTGTTCTGGCTCTGGATAGCAGACAATAAAATGGGTATCAGTACCATGGACAGCTCCCATTACTAGGAAACACCAGTAAACAGCTAAAGATGTGTATAGGGTTCATTTCAACACACACCCACTCAAGCACTTGCACTTAAATGAATATCTAGTTATGCAGACAGAGCCTTAGTGGCATCTCAAAACAGAGGACCATTGGACAGGTGATAGTGAATACTCAGTAGGAGACGTGATGAGGAAAGGAAGCTACTTGAGGCTATTGAGGAGAGATGCTTCCTATAGGTGACAGCCGCAACAGGGCAGGACAGAGAAGCCCACACAGTCAGACTGTTAAGTTAGCCTGTTTGTATTCTGTTTACTGGAGTATCAATTCAAATCCTAGTAACAATAGAAACCAACAGCCCCATTGAAGTGCCCGACTCAGTCAGAGGGAAACTAGCCACTAAAAGCCCAGATGGATACACCACTAAGCCATCCTGTATTTCATCGCTATACTACCATAGAAAAATATACTACTAAAGCCATTGACAAGATCTAGATTCTACACCAGCAATACTCAATAGGGAGTCCGCGGTCCGGATCAGGATCCAGAACGGGGTCAATACGGACCGCGGGTCGCGACCGCGGGCTGTATAAAAACAATAAATATATATATATATAATTTTTTTAGGAACTTTCTGCTGTTAAGAGTTAAGAGCCTGATAGTAGAACAAACAAGGTGCAATTTGATTGGCAGTTTTCCTCTTGTCATCACATTCAATGACCTTAGAAAACTATTTAGAACCTTTCACATGTCCAGTTGATCATAGCCCATGTTAGCTAGCTAGGCTAACCAACTATTTAAATCTTGTAGTTATCATGGTCAGATTACGTGACCAGGGACCTCGGCCCCCAGGGAGCCCCCATTGATTTTGTTGAATCACTCAGGTATCATATGAACACACATAAGACACGGCTAAATATTCTCTCTGTCCCATGGAAAAATGTGTAGAATTGCTACATTTTCTCTCCGCCAAATAACGAGTGTGAACAGCTTGGGGTCTTATGGGTCATGAGAGGGGGGTTTGTTACTGCAATAAATGAAAATGTAAATCCGGAACATTGCCACCTTGGACATTTGTGTGACCGGAGCTTCTCAAGTGGTATTTGAGTTCCCCTGTTCTACACAGACAAGCCAAAACAACATATTGAGACTCTATTCAGGTGACTGACTACATGTAAGATTCTCTTCCAGCTAGCCCATACCATCACCGTGGACGAAGGCCAGCAGTGTCATATTCATTAGGGCCCAGTGTAGCAAATCGTTTTGCAACGGGAAAACAAGTGTTTTTTATTGGACAGGTTGGACAAGTCCTGTTTGAGTCCGTTTTTTTAGTTTGTAGCCTAATGATGCATTAAGTGTGGATTCTAAACCTTATCACGGGATGTTGTTCACCTAGCTAGCTCCTATGGAGTGTTTGTGTCTTTAGCTGTTTCCTCTGTAGACTTGTGAGAGTGATTTAGGTGATTTATAGACTTCCATTCATCTCTGTCCCTGTATTCCTTCTCCCACCTGAGGATTGGGGCCCTTGTTTCCCAGCTGGGGAGATATCAGTGTCCTAAACTGTTAGTCCATTTGCCTTCTTAAGTGGAGCACTTTTTTTATTTGACCTTTATTTAACTAGGCAAGTGAGTTAAGAACAAATTCTTATTCACAATGACGGCCTAGGAACAGTGGGTTAACTGCCTTGTTCAGAGGAACAGTGGGTTAACGGCCTTGTTCAGGGGAACAGTGGGTTAACAGCCTTGTTCAGGGGAACAGTGGGTTAACTGCCTTGTTCAGAGTAACAGTGGGTTAACTGCCTTGTTCAGAGGAACAGTGGGTTAACTGCCTTGTTCAGAGGAACAGTGGGTTAACTGCCTTGTTCAGAGTAACAGTGGGTTAACTGCCTTGTTCAGAGGAACAGTGGGTTAACTGCCTTGTTCAGAGGAACAGTGGGTTAACTGCCTTGTTCAGAGGAACAGTGGGTTAACTGCCTTGTTCAGGGGAAGAGTGGGTTAACTGCCTTGTTCAGGGGAACAGTGGGTTAACTGCCTTGTTCAGAGTAACAGTGGGTTAACTGCCTTGTTCAGAGGAACAGTGGGTTAACTGCCTTGTTCAGAGGAACAGTGGGTTAACTGCCTTGTTCAGAGGAACAGTGGGTTAACTGCCTTGTTCAGAGGAACAGTGGGTTAACTGCCTTGTTCAGAGGAACAGTGGGTTAACTGCCTTGTTCAGAGGAACAGTGGGTTAACTGCCTTGTTCAGAGGAACAGTGGGTTAACTGCCTTGTTCAGAGGAACAGTGGGTTAACTGCCTTGTTCAGAGGAACAGTGGGTTAACTGCCTTGTTCAGAGGAACAGTGGGTTAACTGCCTTGTTCAGAGGAACAGTGGGTTAACTGCCTTGTTCAGAGGAACAGTGGGTTAACTGCCTTGTTCAGAGGAACAGTGGGTTAACTGCCTTGTTCAGAGGAACAGTGGGTTAACTGCCTTGTTCAGAGGAACAGTGGGTTAACTGCCTTGTTCAGAGGAACAGTGGG
This sequence comes from Oncorhynchus mykiss, assembly GCF_057628025.1. Taxonomy (NCBI): domain Eukaryota; kingdom Metazoa; phylum Chordata; class Actinopteri; order Salmoniformes; family Salmonidae; genus Oncorhynchus; species Oncorhynchus mykiss. Next base: position 68,897,435 of record NC_143036.1, read on the forward strand.
TTAACTGCCTTGTTCAGGGGCAGAACGACAGATTTTTACTTTGTCAGCCTGATCTTGAAACCTTTCAGTTACAAGTCCAACACTCTAACCACTAGGCTACCTGCCACCTCTTCAAAAATGGGGCCAAACCTAATCAGAGTGTACTTGCCTCCAGAAAAAAATAGCTTTAGACATTTCTAGGGCAATAAGAGTTGATTGTGTTAAAATGCAATTCCATCGCTTATTTGAGCAATATGCTAATTAAGTTAGAAAAGAAAAGTATGAATTAATTGATTGGTATCAAATGAATGCTTTTAATATTTTTAATGAACATTAACACTTTATTATTAACACTTTGTTCTAGCTAGCTATTTGTGTAGGTAGCTATCAAGTAAACACAATGAGTCATATGACGAGATTCAAATATTTTGCAACCAACTATCGACATTGAGTAAATTAGCATACCTAGATGTCCCTTTCAAAACAAAATGACTTCCAAAATAGGCTACAAAGTGTATTGTAATATTGTACCTTACCTTCATTGAGGTTTTCATTGAGGACCCTTTGACTTTTTCCACATTTTGTTACGTTACTGCCATATTAAAAATGTACTGAATTCACATTTTTCCTCATCATCTACACACAATACCCTATAATGACAAAACGACAACAGGATTTTTGAAATTTTTGTAAATCTATTAAAAATAAAAAACAGAAATACCTTATTTACATAAGTATTCCAATTTTTTGCTATGTGGCTTGAAATTGAGCTCAGGTGCATCCTGTTTCCATTGATCATCCTTGAGATGTTTCTACAACTTAATTGAGTCCACCTGTGGTAAATTCAATTGATTGGACATGATTTGGAAAGGCACACGCCTGCCACAGCAAAAAACCAAGCCATGAGGTCAAAAGAATTGTCCGTAGAGCTCCGAGACAGGATTGTGTCGAGGCACAGATCTGGGGAAGGATACTAAAACATTTATGTAGCATTGAAGGTCCCCAAGAACACAGTGGCCTCCATTATTCTTAAATGGAAGAAGTTTGGAACCAAGACTCTTCCTAGAGCTGTCCGCCCTGAGCAATTGGGGGAGAAGGGCCTTGGACAGAGCTCTAGAGTTCCTCTGTGGAGATGGGAGAACTTTCCAGAAGGACAACCATCTCTGCAGCACCAATCAGGTCTTCATGGTAGAGTGGCCAGACGGAAGCCACTCCTCAACAAAAGGCACATGACAGCCCACTTGGAGTTTGCCAAAAGGCACCTAAAGACACTCAGACCATGAGAAACAAGATGCTCTGGTCTGATGAAACCAAGATTGAACTCTTTGGCCTGAATGCAAAGCTTCACGTCTGGAGGAAACCTGGCACCATCCCTACGGTGAAGCACGGTGGTAGCTGCATCATGCTGTGGGGATGTTTTTCAACTGCAGGGACTGCAAGACTAGTCAGGATCTAAGCAAATATAAACGGAGCAAAGTAAAGAGAGATCCTTGATGAAAACCTGCTCCAGAGCGCTCAGGACCTCAGACCGAACGTACACCTTCCAACAGGACAACGACCCTAAACACACAGCCAAGACAGCGCAGGAGTGGCTTCGGGAGTCTCTGAATGTCCTTGAGTGGCCCAACCAGAGCACAGACTTGAACCTGATCGAACATCTCTGGAGAGACGTGAAAATAGATTTGCAGAGATGCTCCCTATCCAACCTGACAGAGCTTGAGAGGATCTGCAGAGAAGAATGGGAGAAACTCCCCAAATACAGGCGTGCCAAGCTTGTAGCGTCATACCCAAGTAGACTCGAGGCTGTAATCGCTGCCAAAAGTGCTTTAACAAAGTACTGCGTAAAGGGTCTGAATACTTATGTAAATGTGATATTTCTAGTTTTTTATATATTTATATAAATTTGAAAACAATTCTAAAGACCTGTTTTTGCGTTGTCGTTATGGTGAGGGGAAAAAATTATTTAATCCATTTTAGAATAAGGCTGTCACGTAACAAAATGTGGAAAAAGTCAAGGGGTCTGAATACTTTACGAAGACACTGTATTATCAACTGAAAACTGAAGCTACAAGGAAAAACCTTTCAGATAATGAATCACTAGCTCATGAATGGCATATAAATTATGCCATTGGGGATTGGGGATTGCATAGCTTGCTTGATGTTCATCAACACGAGTCAGCTCACGTGTGCTGGTTTGTCATCTCAATTTAACCAGCTGAAAAGATTTCTGACTGATTGGAGCATTTTGATAATAATACAGGCCGAGCTACAGGTAACTTCCAACATAAAGGAAACACTTTAGTCAATGAGGGGTATAAAATATATTGAAAGCAGGTGCTTCCACACAGGTGTTGTTCCTGAGTTAATTAAGCAATTGAAACATCCCATAATGCTTAGGGTCATGTATAAAAATGCCCAGCTGTCCATTATTTTGGCCACCATGGCTAGAAGAAGACTTTGACTTGGAGATGTTGGAACTGGACCGTGATAGGTTCCAAAAGAAAGAGCAATGGCAAATTCTATCACATTTCTGTAGAAGTGTGAGCATAATGTCTTTATCTTTTTCAGTGACTTTTTCAAACTAAAAATGCATGCCACATATAGGGAGTGCCAAACACTGGCCAAACATTCTGCAACTGATTGTCAATTCAAACTATTTAAAGCACACTTCTATGGATTATACAAATTGTTTCAGATTTTGTTCATCAATAGATGATTGCTTCTATCTCCTGCCTTGGTACAGGCTCTGAATTGAAATGGGCTATGATGTCGTGTTCCTATCGCATAAAAATAATATAGTCTACGCATACCGTCAAATTTAAACAGGGTACTGGTCTATTTACTTCTGAGCATGTTTGGCTATTCAAATCAAATCAAATGCTATTGGTCACATACACATATTGAGCAGATGTTATTGCAGGTGTAGCTAAATGCTTGTGTTCCTAGCTCCAACAGTGCAGTGGTATCTAACCATTCAATACACACAATCCAAAAGTAACAGAATGGAGTATAGAAATATAGAATATAGAATTGAGCGATGTATAAATGGAAGCCTAATATGTATTGTGTAGCAGGAATAAACCAGTTATGTCAGAAAAGGGCCACGTCATGTCCTGCGATATGGTTATGATGTAGGCCGAGGCTATATAATAAAAGTAACACATTTGGCTGCATGCTGCTGTGCGATCTCCTTACCAAAGGAAAATGCATCTGTTTTATCATTAAGTATACGTTTTTATGTTCTTATTAACTTACCATTATTATAATTCCTGTGCATCAAACGCCTCCATTTCACTCAACAACAACAAAAAATATGTTCCTGCAACAATATAGGGCTGGAAGCTGCCAGGGACATCCAGATACTTAGGATTCTCACCATTCTCATGATGATGTGATTCCATGTTTCAAACATATTGCTGCCGCATCGATACAAGAGAGTCATGGAAATAAAAGTGCTGAAGACAAATTGTCTCCCAATTTAAAAAGGAAAAAGACTGGCATTTTGGTGCAGGTAGCCTACAGCAAACTAGTGAGGTATTGAAAACTGGGATGTGGGTAACTTTGACCAACTACCTTTTTGAGGAAAATAAATATTACTTGAGCAAATGTATTCACTAATATAAAATAATGTAATTTCCCCATTTCTTTGGAGCATACGATATAGCTCATTATTTGAATGATGTATTTTACACAGACATTTTCGCTCATCTTTGTTAGGATCCCACTGTTTGTCAATATAACATATCATGCAATTTATCGGGAATTGATCGAGTAAAATAGTAACTTTACTGGGTCGTGTTATGTTTGTTGGGCTATATTTGTAACGTGGGCTAGCTAGCCAAACACTCGAGAGACAGGTAGACTAGCTAAGAAATTCGCCTTAATGGAATTCTAGCTAGATGTGGGTCAAATATATAGGCAATAATGTTGCATAAGGCTACTCACTCTGCTTTCCTGGCAAGTCCAACGGAGCGGCACAGAGTCGTAGGTGTTTGCGGGACCAGGGACTTGCAGCATGCCGGGCTTTTCTTGTCCTCTTCCGCTGAGTCGGGGCTGCTCTGGCCCGCTTTTGGAGACGGCGGGGAGGTGGGCACCAGCTGCAGTTGCTGCGGATGGTGAACTGGAGGCGTCGGAGGGGGAGGATGCTGCGGAGGCTGTGCCGTTAAAGAAGCGACCTGCTGCGGTTGCTGGCTAGGATGAACCCCGGCTTTGTTGCCCCCTGGATGCTGGTGCAGGTGGACGGGTGGCTGAGGGCTTGTACTGCGGGGAGACGGGTGGTGGTGGTGGTGATAGGACTGATGGGGGTCCCGCAGATGGCGGTTTTCCCCAATGAGGTCCTCCACCTTCCGCTCGAGCTCGTCGATACGCTGGCGCTGCGTCTGGATCAGGCTCTGCTGATTCTGCACGATGGTGGTGAGTTCCTTCAGATACAGCACGGCTTTCATTGGGTTATCTAGCAGGCTCTCCATACCTGGTTTAATATCTATCACGTTTGGATTTTCGTGATCAGCCTTTCCTGCTCAGATTCTCTCCTCGAGTGGTTTTGGCGAGGCGTTCGGTCGACCTACATGCAAAGCTTGGATGCTTTCTCTGCCGTCTGACGATTCTCTGTGTGGAATCTCCGTAATGGCTTCTCTTTCTCTCTCACGTCTCTCTCTCTCTCTCTCTGTCGCTCCCTCTCTCCCACTCTCCCTGCGTAGTGCCTACGCCGTGAGGATGCGAGAAATGATGCTGATGCAACGATCAACATCCTCCGATGAGCTCTCTGATTGGAGGAGGAGCTAGTGGGTGGATGATGTCAACACAGCAGCAACAACAGTGGAGTGTGTTTGCCTGAAAATGCCCTACAGTAATATTTATTCAAAGTATTTACACAGCACTCTATTTGAACCGAGAAACGTTTTAATTCTTCACACAAGGCTGACCTTCCTGTGGTGTGCATCACACCACAACTTCACTAATAGGCTATCATTTGAAAGAAGCAATAAATCAAATGAAATGTATAGGCCAATAAATGACATCAGCAAACCAGGCAGGCATAGACCCTAAGGACCAAGCAGAGGGTGACAGTGTAGGCGTGAACAACCCTTGAAAGGAACCAGACTAGAGTTGCTGTGCAGGAGTCCCTCCACCTGACCAGATACTATCAACAGTATGAACAATATAAAGGATCAATAATAAATCATTATTAAAATAAATATTAAATAAAACAGTATGAACATCCAGGACATTGATCCTTGAGGACTATTGAAACAGAAAAAGACTTCCCATCAGTAACTACGTTAAAGATGGATAAGTACCTGGTTTTAGACATGGTAGGTCCCTGTTGTGTTATATCCTCTCTAACTCTCCTTCCCTTTCTGTCAGCGGCTCCTGATATGCTGTTGGCTAAAGACTTCCATGAATGTGAATTCAAAACCAGAGCATGCCAGACACCCAGAGCAAATAAGTGCATTTCAATTGGGACTAGTGAATTGCATGCACTTGAATATACCTGCACCTATTTAATGTAATGTGCAACAACCTTATGGAGAGTATGAAGATACTGTTTGTTTACATTTCCCGTACATTTTAGTCATTTAGCAGATGCTCTTATCCAGAGCAACTTACAGGAGCAATTAGGGTTAAGTACCTTGCTCAAGGACACATCAAACGTATTTAAATTGTCACAGACTTATTTTTGAGTTCATTTAAACATTGTAAAACACAGTAAGAGATGAGACATTAAAATAGGAAATGATGATAGCCATGTAACCAGCCATCTCCTGAATTATCAACCTTTTAACACATTTTAATGCTAACCAAATAGCAGTCACTAAGCCGTTCTGGGGAGCAGTCCTCCCTCTACCCACAGCCCTACCCGATGCACTATGCCAAGGCCTAGATCTGTGTCTCTGGCACAGTCAAGTGGTCTATGATTAAGGTCTGGAGAAGGCAATTTGAGCCATGGTTCGGTGTGAGAAATTCATTCTTTCAGGTTTAGGTTCCAACATTTGAAGTGACTCTTAACCCCATCAAAGGTAAAGTGTAGTGCCATTAGAACATATCAGAAACATGTAGAATCAGGTAACACTCCCTCTTGATGGGGTTTCCCAACACCCATACCAATCTACATTTTAAAGCTTTTTGGCTTCTAAAACTAAGCAGGGCTGGTACTGGTTGGTCCCTGGATGTGAGTCCATATGGGGTGGCAGGTAGCCTAGTTGTTAGCGTATTGGGCCAGTAACTGAAAGGTTGCTACATTGAATCCCCGAGCTGACAAGGTAAAAATCTGTCATTCTGCCCCTGAACAAGGCAGTTAACCCACTGTTCCTAGGCCGTCATAAATAAGAATGTGTTCTTAACTGACTTGCCTAGTTAAATAAAGGAAAAAATATATATACAGTATGCTGGAAGTGGCAGTAGGGGGCATTCTACCCAGTGATTTCAGGAGACTCCAATATCCCAGGGCAGTGATGAGTACATTACCTATCTTTTGAATGAGATATTAAGCAGATGGCTGCCGTGGCATCGGCCATCTAATTGGTGGTGGATGAGGTGAGTTTCCCCATTACGGTGTGTTTTGAGCACTGGGAACGTGCTATAGCCTATATATCTAGTCAATAAGACCTTATTTTAATGCAGATTTACGTTTATCGGGGTGAATAATGTCCTGGGGGCAGAGCTGAGCAGTTTCCGCTAGGTGGGCCAGTCCGAAAAAAATGATAGATTGTAAAAAATGTGTGAAAATAAAAATGAGCTTTTTGGTCTTAATTTAAGATTAGGGTTAGGTTAAGCATAAGGTTAGCAATGTGGTTAATGTTAGGGTTAAGGTTACGTTCAAAATCCGATTTTGTGACTTTGTTGCATGGTCTGCCATGTGACAGTGGGGCCCTTTCAAAGTACTCTAGATCTTTCCTGCATCAGATAAACAATGAGGTTATGCAACTATTGTTCTCTAGGGAGATTTGAAGTGTGATTAGTGTTGCATTGTTGTCAGTGTTATCACGCCACAGTGTTTGTGTTACTCTGATTAGTCATTTTGATGTTAGACTTGTAAAGCCTAAAGGGAGGTGGCTGGCAATGATGTAGGATCCAAATAGGATTGTATAAATCAGCTTCTCACTTAGGTTCCGCTCTCTTTAAACACGGCAGTTTGAAAATGACTGTGTTTACTATGCAGAGTCATTGGAATCGCCTCAAGCCAACGTTTTCAGCAGATGTGCAGAAGGTGCATCAAAACAAACAAGAAGTGCTGTACGCTCCATCCCTTTGGATGCAGCAATGTGGCATTTCACTAAATTGGATGAGGCACAAAGGAGCGTTTTGCACCCCAGTCTCTTCATAAGTCAACCAGATGGATAGGGTGTTCTACGATGCGGGGAGAGCAAATGGGCTTTGCAGTGGCTACATGATCCCCCCCATGACGTGAATCAATATCATTCATTTAAAAGCCCAAAAAGGGATGTGCCAATTGCAGAATTCCCTTTAAATCTAAATTTTTCCACTTTTATGTCTCCGTCTAAAATGCTGTTAGTTTGTGACATTCCAGGTGGGATGATGTTAGTTTGTAGATGCACAGTATATGAAGTGTATTACAGTGTTATGAAATGATGTCAACTTCCTGAGGACATCCTCCAACCTATCAGAGCTCTTATATCACACGTGCAGTGATGTCTGAGAGGGGAAAACACACTGTTTGTTGTTTGCAGTAACGTTTTTCATCACAAATGGACATGGCAGTTTCACCAATAATGATTCCAACTTCAACTAGGTATAACATTTGATAATATGCTGATGAAATTAAGCTAAAGATGTGGTAGGAGAATGGAATTCTTCTGGGGAAGAATTCCGTGAGTTTATTTAGCTCTTTAGAGAACCCACTAGGTTCAAAATATGTGTTTGTAAAGTTTCATAAAGCAACAAAGGGACGGGGAGAATTCATACATCTTGGCTGACCTTGAAACTCTGAGAGATGAGGCACACCATGGAGAGCCAACAAGACTGCAGCCAGGGCCCCGTTCCATACGGCCGCCACACCTGCCTCGCTAAGTGAAAAATGTCTCTTGTGCCCGACCAACGAAAGAGAAGCCAAAAACGGTTTTACGATGTGCTTGTGAAAATGGAAATGTGATCAGTGCAGTCTTCTTTTGGTGCTGGATGAGATATATTGCCGTGGTGACCTGAACTCCCTTATTACGTGCAGGCGGAGAGAGGTGAGGCCCAACGCTGACACCAATTACCTTCCTGAAGATTCAGGGAACTGCTATGGTCAGACAGTGTGGGATGGACAGAAGGATAGGGTAGACAGTGAGTTTCTTGAAGTTGAATTATTACGTTTTACCTCATAGATCAATTTTTATTTATTTCAGTGTGTCACAAACAATAGCTACCAGCTACTATCTACGCCATATACTGTATATCCTATGACCTTTAATGACCTTTGCGAGCAATCAGCATTAGATTTGAGTGTTTTTTCTTATCAGTTTAATGAAAATGCAATGAAACTGTTAGCCTGTTGAGCTACACTCTAGGAACTATCTCGGGGAGCCAATACAAGTTTCAAAGTTCATGTCAAAGGTGATTCAGTGATGAGTAATGTTACCTGAAGACTTGTGTTGGCTCCCCAAGCTAATCCAGTTTGTTTTGAAAGTAGTTGGATTTCATACTTGCAGCAGCAATTTTGATCAAAGGATTCGTTTTGCTTCAAGCACTTTAGTTGAAAAAGTGATATTGCCTTCTGTTCTCTTTTAAATAAACAAATGAAAACATTTTACAAATGCTGCTTTTTAGGCCACTGCATGAAAAATAGGATCAACATTGTATAGTCCTATTGGATATTATCTTTCTCCAGAAGCAAATGGAAATTGGATCTCATCTCACCAAATCGTTTCTGTCATACACAATGAAGATTCTACTGGCAGTTCCCAGGAGGACATCTGAGCTGTCATGGTTGTGTCTTTGGAGTTGTATTTCTCTGATCAATGTGAAGATGTCACTCACAGTAGAGGATGTTATTGAGAAAACCCTTATGTGTTCTGGCACTTAGGACTTATTTATAGATTCTATATGAACTACATGCAACGTTCCTTTATACACATTAATACAGAATGGATATTATCAAGGACACAATGTTAAACTGTGTATTGGGCTCAAATTACAGTGTGAAACCAGTTTAAAATGTAACATTTGTAATTCAATTTCAGGAATTCTTCAAAATAATAAGTACCCATCACATGCTTCATGTGATGCAAGCACTGAAGAGTTAGTTGAAAGGAGAGTTCACCATGTCGAATACTTGGGTTCTTTGGGGAGTAAATGAGCACTCCCAGTACTATTGACGTTTGCTTGACGTGGATACCATTAGAACCAACTAGTTTTACTAGAATTTAGACCTTTTTATTCAGTAAGATCCCAGGATGACTCACTGGTTTGGAACGTGGATTGCGTCACTATATTTCCTCAGGCAGGAATGAGGTCAGAGGGTCCTTATGAGGAGAGAAAATCATGACTGTAGTGTTGTTTAGTGTGCATTTGCCCATTGCTCTGCAATGATGGTGTGCTTGACTCACTCAACCTTAACTCAACATAACCTTTGCTTGAGCAGAGGCTTCAAACATCGCAGCAAAATTATCAGTAGTTGAACAAATTATTTGCTTGTTCATCATCCTTCAACATTTTGAACAATGTCTAGCATATAGATGGCGCGGGAAAGGTGGGCTTTGGAAGAGATTTGAGACTTTATGCTAATACAGAGCAATAAAGATTGACTCCTACATAAAGCAATTTAAGACCGGTAAAGATTAATCACTCACAAAATGCTTCATTTAACAGCATAGTCAAGTGGTTCTACTCTAAATTGTCTAGGTGATTTATATCAAAGCATCAGGCAAAGACATTAGTCAATTGAAATGACCAGAGAGCGATCATGAAAAACATTTACAATGTGGACATGAAAGGGAGATCTGTTGTGAAACCCAAACCTGACACATGACTGTTGTCCCAATGTTCTAGTTGGGTTTTGTGGTGGTTCATTTCTTTACTATCAAATGAGGAGAGACAAACTTATCACACAAGTCAGAGTTATAATTCAACTAAATCTTTAATCACTTATTAATAAGAGAGCAAGTCAATACAACGCACACATATAAAGTGAATCGATTGAGTGCTCTACGATAAGGAGAGGTGGTCAATGAATCTCAGATGATTTGTTGAGAACCCCTGTCACGCCCTGACCTCAGATATCCTTTTTATGTCTCTATTTGGTTTGGTCAGGGTGTGATTTAGGGTGGGTATTCTATGTTCTATTATTTGTATTTCTATGTTTGGCCGGGTAGGGTTCTCAATCAGGGACAGCTGTCTATCGTTGTCTCTGATTGAGAACCATACTTAGGTAGCCCTTTTTCCCACCTGTCTTTGTGGGAAGTTGACTTTGTTTACGGCACATAGCCTTTAGCTTCACGGTTTGTTTTGTGGTGTTTATTGTTTTGTTCGGCGTCTTTTCTAATAAAAATAATATGTACGCTCACAACGCTGCACCTTGGTCCTCTTCATTCAATGGCCGTGACAGCCCCGAGACAAAAGTACAAAGGTATTTTATAGCCAAGGTACACCCCGTTCAACCTACATGACGAACAACAGATGTATAGAATGTGTCACAAGGTTAAGATTTGTATGAAAGATACCTATAATTCACAGCAGACAGTATCTGCTGTGTCAACAGTTTTCATTGTGTAGAGACCAGTTGGCTCCCCAACTCCATACTGGAGCCATGTCTCCCTGGTACCATATAGAACAGAAACATTAACTCATGCTCTGGAATGCCGTCTCTTTAGGTTTCATCACTCAAAAGACATCGTAAATCTCCTGTCAGTGTTAACTCCCAGAAGTCCATCCTCAGTAGAACACACACACAATAGTTATAAGAATCCTCTATTCTGTTGCATAAAACAACCATTTGATGCAATAAAAGTATTATAACGTACTCTTGCAATTTTCCACCATCGTTTTCTGAGCATTGCCGGTCCCATGCAACATTTATCGATGTGTGGGGAGATTGTGAACGTCGGAGGTTGCTTTATTATTCTATGGCTTAAAATCCAACTAGCTCATTGACAAAAACATGCAGACAGGTTGTTCATGCAATGGTCACGGGGAGACCCGGGCAGAGTTTGCTCTGTAGAGCAAGCGTCTCCACAATAGCATGGCTTAGGTCTGATTCACAGCAAGCACCTTTAGAACTACAAGGCACAACGTTTCACAAATAAAACCAACAGAATCAACTCCAAATAGTCCAATAAAACCAATAGAATAAACTCCAATAAAACCAACAGAATCAACTCCAAATAGTCCTATAGAACCAATAGAATCAACTCCAAATACTCCAATAAAACCAATAGAATCAACTCCAAATACTCCAATAAAACCAATAGAATCAACTCCAAATACCCCAATAAAACCAATAGAATCAACTCCAAATACCCCAATAAAACCAATAGAATCAACTCCAAATACTCCAATAAAACCAATAGAATCAACTCCAAATAGTCCAATAAAACCAATAGAATCAACTCCAAATACCCCAATAAAACCAATAGAATCAACTCCAAATACTCCAATAAAACCAATAGAATCAACTCCAAATAGTCCAGTAAAACTAATAGAATCAACTCCAAATACTCCAATAAAACCGATAGAATCAACTCCAAATAGTCCAGTAAAACTAATAGAATCAACTCCAAATAGTCCAGTAAAACCAATAGAATCAACTCCAAATACTCCAATAAAACCAATAGAATCAACTCCAAATACTCCAATAAAACCAATAGAATCAACTCCAAATAGTCCAGTAAAACCAATAAAATCAACTCCAAATAGTCCAATAAAACCAATAGAATCAACTCCAAATACTCCAATAAAACCAATAGAATCAACTCCAAATACTCCAATAAAACCAATAGAATCAACTCCAAATACTCCAATAAAACCAATAGAATCAACTCCAAATACTCCAATAAAACCAATAGAATCAACTCCAAATACTCCAATAAAACCAATAGAATCAACTCCAAATACTCCAATAAAACCAATAGAATCAACTCCAAATACTCCAATAAAACCAATAGAATCAACTCCAAATACTCCAATAAAACCAATAGAATCAACTCCAAATACTCCAATAAAACCAATAGAATCAACTCCAAATACTCCAATAAAACCAATAGAATCAACTCCAAATACTCCAATAAAACCAATAGAATCAACTCCAAATACTCCAATAAAACCAATAGAATCAACTCCAAATACTCCAATAAAACCAATAGAATCAACTCCAAATACTCCAATAAAACCAATAGAATCAACTCCAAATAGTCCAGTAAAACTAATAGAATCAACTCCAAATACCCCAATAAAACCAATATAATCAACTCCAAATACTCCAATAAAACCAATAGAATCAACTCCAAATAGTCCAGTAAAACCAATAGAATCAACTCCAAATACTCCAATAAAACCAATAGAATCAACTCCAAATACTCCAATAAAACCAATAGAATCAACTCCAAATACTCCAAACTATACCTTTGCCACCTCCAGAGATGACTGCTGTTTACTGGTTTCCTTCAATTGTTAATGTTACTACATTACTGTTTTATTCATAGAAAATAGAGTGGATGGATACAGAGGACCATGTGCATCAACCTTCCATTGAGAGGCCATTATTCTAATGTCGTGCTCAAGGAGGAGTTGTATGGGAGGGTGCGACCGTATTAATGCCATGTGAAATCTTTATTGGGTGCATCTCATTGACCCCGGTGGCTCTCACGTCCAGCTCGATACCAATCACCTCTCCTCACCCCACCCTGTTCGCTCCTGTCCGATCGATAAGGAGGAGGGCCGGGGGCACTGCCAAGAGTGACACGGCCGAGATTAAATCTAGCTATCAGGAGAGCTGGGGGAGAAAAGTGTGGATTGTGCATTTCTTGGATGAAGACACAAATTGGACATCAAGTATTGGGTCTGTGGTTAGGGGTTAGGGATAAAGTCCAGTAATTGATTGATTGATCCCCCCCCCCCAACAACTCCAGGTAGCCTCTGCCTGTTTCAAACCGCTTGGTGCCGAATAAACGTTCCGCTTGTCTCCATCCAGACTGAGAATTAGGGATCCTTTGTGTCAAAACTTGTTTTTGCAAGTACGATTTTCTTTCTTGTTCCAAGAAATGTATTGAGAGAGAATTTGCATGGCTAAGATATTCTGACTCATTTCAGTCAATACATTTAAACACACAAAACAGAAATACTTACTCAGCTAGTAAATGTAAAAGATTTGCTATTTTTATAGCCCTTGCTTGCCAATGGGTCTAGTGATCAGCTTTGATCCAAGTTAGCAGAATAAACTGATAAATACTGAACAGAGGGATTTTGTACTTCCCCTATACTCATTATACAGGATCAGTCATTAATAAAAGGAGGTCAACACCAAATCATTAGACCCACTATCTAGTGTTTACCATCGTTAATAATGAATGCTCTCTCTTGCTTGCGTACTCAAATAGTACACACACACACACACCACACAGACACACACACACACACACACACACACACACACACACACACACACACACACACACACACACACACACACACACACACACACATGGTCTTCACACACACATAGTCTATACATACACACATAGTCTACACACACACACACAGTCTTGACACACGCAAATAGTCTACAAACACAAATGTGCGCGTGCACACACAAAGATACACACAGAGCATTGATTCATATTGTTCGTTGTAAGCCCAGGTCAGTCCCTCCTTCTTGCACCCAGCTCCCATCATGCTCTGAAATCACCACTGGTGTCCCTAAGGCTTCTTCTTCAGCACGGCTCCTTGCTCTGCTCTTTGAGAATAGTGGGGGGACCAGGATAGACCAAAGTGGACTGGTGGTCCTCTGGGGCCTGGCCCCGTCTTATCCTGCCAGAGCAGTGGCTGATGAAACACCCCAGAAACAACCGCTTACTGAAAAGCCTTGTTATGTCAGTGTCATCTTCTCACTCACAGATGAAGACTCCAAACAGAAAGCTGTGATCCCCCTCTCGTCCACCCCTGATTTCTCCGAATAGGGCCCGTTGCCCTTGCCTCTTCCCCTGTCGCTACGATTAATTTTACATCAAAGGAAAGCTAGCTGAGACACCGACCGGAGCCCCTAACAACCTCCAAGGAAGGCTCCAGACTATAGGCTGACACAGAAAATCTCTAGTCCCCTCTACAGTCTTCCCACAGAAAATAAAATAACAAAATGATTAACTTTGTTTGGCAACACAAGACGGTAAATTACACTGTTTATGCACCTTTCTATTTTGCGAATACCATTTAAACCATATTGTGTAACATTTCTGTTTGTGTCAAATTAGCATTTGTAGCATTAGCACTCACCTTACACTACAGTTCAAAAGTTTGGGGTCACTTAGAAATGTCCTTGTTTTTGAAAGAAAAGCACATTTTTGTCCATTAAAATATCATCATATTGATCAGAAATACAGTATAGACATTGTTAATGTTGTAAATTACTATTGTAGCTGGAAACAGCTTATTTGTAATGGAATATTTACATAGGCGTACAGAGGCCTATTATCAGCAACCATCACTCCTGTGTTCCAATGGCACGTTGTGTTAGCTAATCCAAGTTTATCATTTTAAAAGACTAATCGATCATTAGAAAACCATTTTACAATTATGTTAGCACAGCTGAAATCTGTTGTCTGATTAAAGAAGCAATAAAACTGGCCTTCTTTAGATTCGTGGAGTATCTGGAGCATCAGCATTTGTGGGTTCGATTACAGGCTCAAAATGGACAGAAAGAAAGTACATTCTTCTGAAGCTCGTCAGTTGATTGTTGTTCTGAGAAATGAAGGCTATTCCATGCAAGAAATTGCTAAGAAACTGAAGATCTCGTACAACGCTGTGTACTACTCCCTTCACAGAGCAGCGCAAACTATCTCTAACCAGAATAGAAAGAGGAGTGGGAGGCCCCGGTGCACAATTGAGCTAGAGGACAAGTAAATTAGTGTCTAGTTTGAGAAACAGACACCTCACAAGTCCTCAACTGGCAGCTTCATTAAATAGTACCCGCAAAACACCAGTCTCAACTCTGGGATGCTGGCCTTCTAGGCAGAGTTGCAAAGAAAAATCTGTATCTCAGACTGGCCAATAAAATGAAAAGATTAAGATGGGCAAAAGAACACAGACACTGGACAGAGGAACTCTGCCTAGAAGGCCAGCATCCCAGAGTCGCCTCTTCACTGCTGACGTTGAGACTTGGCCAAACTCTCCGTCAACGCCCAGAGGCCAGTGAGAAGTGAGTGTGTGTGTGTGTGTGTGTGTGTGTGTGTGTGTGTGTGTGTGTGTGTGTGTGTGTGTGTGTGTGTGTGTGTGTGTGTGTGTGTGTGTGTGTGTGTGTGTGTGTGTGTGTGTGTGTGTGTGTGTGTGTGTGTGTGTGTGTGTGTGTGTGTGTGTGTGTGTGTGACTGTGTGTGTGAATAACTAGTTTACTAAAATGTACAAATGGAGTAATGATTATAAATGGTGAGCAAACTGCATTATAAATTGTTTATTACAGACACTTAAAATAAAGTGTTGCCCCATCATTACTTGCGTCATTTAATATCCCCACCTTTTTGTGTATTTTTTGTTGTTGCCCATTCCACCCCCTCCTCTGGTTGGAGGACCTGGTGGAAAACATTACAATCTAATATACAGTACCAGTCAAAAGTTTAGACACATCTACTCATTTCAGTGTTTTCTTTATTTTGACTATTTTCTACATTGTAGAATAATAGTGAAGACATCAACACTATGAAAAACACAAATGGAATCATGTAGTAACCAAAATATATTTTAGATTTCAGATTCTTCAAAGTAGCCGCCCTTTGCCTTGATGACAGTTTTGCACAATTTTGGCATTCTCTCAACTAGCTTCATGAGGCAGTCACTCGGAATGCATTTCAATGAACAGGTGTTGATTTGTGAAATTTCTTTCGTTCTTAATACATTTGAGCCAATCAGTTGTGTTGTGACAAGGTAGGGGTGGTATACATAAGATAGCTCTATTTGGTAAAAGAACAAGTTCATATTATGGCAAGAACAGCTCAAATAAGACATGAAGTTCAATCAATTCAGAATATTTTTTCTTCAAGTGGAGTCGCAAAAACCATCAAGCGCTATGATGAAACTGGCTGTCATGAGGACTGCCACAGGAAAGGAAGACCCAGAATTACCTCTGCTGCCGAGGATAAGTTCATTAGAGTTACAGGCCTCAGAAATTGCAGTCCAAATAAATCCTTCACAGATTTCAAGTAACAGACACATCTCAATATTAACTGTTCAGAGGAGACTGTGTGAATCAGGCCTTCATGGTTTAATTGCTGCAAAGAAATCCCTACTAAAGGAAACCAATAAGAAGAAGAGACTTGCTTGGGCCAAGAAACACGATCAATGGACATTAGACCGGAGGAAATCTGTCCTTTCGTCTGATGAGTCCAAATTTGAGATTTTTGGTTCGAACCGACGTGTCTTTGTGAGATACAGAGTAGGTGAACGGATGATCTCCTCATGTGTGGCTCCCACCGTGAAGCATGGAGGAGGAGGTGTGATGGTGTGGGGGTGCTTTGCTGGTGACACTGTCTGTGATTTATTCAGAATTCAAGGCACACTTAACCAGCATGGCTACCACATCATTCTGCAGCGATAGACAATTTGTGCACTTAGTGGGACTATCATTGGTTTTTCAACAGGACAATGACCCAACACATCTCCAGGCTGTGTAAGGGCTATTTGACCAAGAAGGGGAGTGATGGAGTGCTGCATCAGATGACCTGGCCCCTACAATCACCCACCCTCAACCCAATTGAGATTGTTTGGGATAAATTGGACTGCAAAGTGAATGAAAAGCAGCCAACAATTGTTCCGCATATGTGGGAACTCATTCAGGACTGTTGGAAAGTAATTCCAGGTAAAGCTGGTTGAGAGAATACCAAGAGTGTGCAAAGCTGTCATCAAGGCAAAGGGTTGAATAATCTAAAATATATTTTTATTTGTTTAACACTTTTTTGGTTACTACATGATTCCATATGTGTTATTATATTATATTATGTGTTATGATGTCTTCAATAGTATTCTACAATGTAGAAAATAGTTTAAAAAAAATTAAAAACCCTTGATTGAGTAGGTGTGTCCAAACTTTTGACTGGTACTGTATATACATATATACATATACATATAAAGCCTCTTCAACAGAACATCTCTAGTGTCCTCCCTTGGAATAAAATGACGTTACAGTAGACAAGGAATGTAGGACAGTGGAGGGGAAATCATGCTGTTTACTCACCTTTCTGCTTTGTGAACACAGTTTACACCATATTGTGTCAAATTTGCGTTCGTGTCAAATTAGCATTTGCATCAAATTAGTGTTTTTGTCAAATTAATGCCAGGATAGTGGGTTTGTTTCCCAGGACCACGTGTAAGTAAAATGTATGCATGACTAAGTCTCATTAGATAAAAGCAGCTGCTTAATGACATACTGTATATTGTATTATAAA
>NC_143036.1:68920000-69067500 GCF_057628025.1 Oncorhynchus mykiss
TTACTACTGTTGACTTGCTACCATCCAGTTGCCCAGGCAATGGACTGCAGTTACTACTGTTGACTTGCTACCATCCAGTTGCCCTGGCAATGGACTGCAGTTACTACTGTTGACTTGCTACCATCCAGTTGCCCTGACAATGGACTGCAGTTACTACTGTTGACTTGCTGCCATCTAGTGGACCCAGCAATGGACTGCAGTTACTACTGTTGACTTGCTGCCATCTAGTGGACCCAGCAATGGACTGCAGTTACTACTGTTGACTTGCTGCCATCTAGTGGACCCAGCAATGGACTGCAGTTACTACTGTTGACTTGCTACCATCCAGTTGCCCTGGCAATGGACTGCAGTTACTACTGTTGACTTGCTACCATCCAGTTGCCCTGGCAATGGACTGCAGTTACTACTGTTGACTTGCTACCATCCAGTTGCCCTGACAATGGACTGCAGTTACTACTGTTGACTTGCTACCATCCAGTTGCCCAGGCAATGGACTGCAGTTACTACTGTTGACTTGCTACCATCCAGTTGCCCAGGCAATGGACTGCAGTTACTACTGTTGACTTGCTACCATCCAGTTGCCCTGACAATGGACTGCAGTTACTACTGTTGACTTGCTACCATCCAGTTGCCCTGACAATGGACTGCAGTTACTACTGTTGACTTGCTACCATCCAGTTGCCCTGACAATGGACCGCAGTTACTACTGTTGACTTGCTACCATCCAGTTGCCCTGACAATGGACTGCAGTTACTATTGTTGACTTGCTACCATCCAGTTGCCCTGGCAATGGACTGCAGTTACTACTGTTGACTTGCTACCATGAAGTTGCCCTGACAATGGACTGCAGTTACTACTGTTGACTTGCTACCATCCAGTTGCCCTGACAATGGACTGCAGTTACTACTGTTGACTTGCTACCATCCAGTTGCCCTGACAATGGACTGCAGTTACTACTGTTGACTTGCTACCATCCAGTTGCCCTGACAATGGACTTCAGTTTCATGTGAATCTGTTACACCGTATGTAAGTGATTGGGACTTGTTTTTTTCCTTCGAATTTTGAATTTGATGTGGTGTGTATGTCTCTGGTTCCAAAACCTATGTTTGCGTCTTGTGCTTTTTACTACAAGCACGCTCGACTACTGTAATGCTCTCCTGTCTTCTCTACCCAAGAAAGCCATTGGTCAACTACAAAACATACAGAATGCTGCAGCACGGGTACTGACCAAGACCAGACGGAGAGCACACATGAGTTTTACAATTCATTTGAAGATGATTCTATTGGTTTTTAAATCAATCCACGATTGTGCACCCAAGTACATGTCAGACATGCTTTTAAGTTATGTACCCAGTAGGTCCCTCAGGTCCTCTGGCACTGGCCTTTTAACTATCCCAAAGCCTAGGACCAGGAGGCATGGAGAGGCAGAAATGAGTTACTATGCCCCCAGCCTCTGGAATAGCCTGCCAGAGAACCTGAGGAGGGTCGAAACTGGACATATTTAAAAGAGATCTTAAAAAACACCTTTTTAGCTTTTCCTTGGGGTGCTTTTTAGTTGTTCTGTTTTTATTGTTATTCCTTTGTTTTTGTCATGTGAAGCACATTGCGTTGCAATCCATTTCTTTAAATGTGCTGTATAAATAAAGCTTGATTTGATTTGTGGGTATTGTTCATTTAGGGCTGTGTTGGAAACTACCACTGTATCTTCTTCCCAAAGGTTAGTGGAAGGACAGACAACTACTTTACTTAACAGCTTATCTACATGAACACCAACCACCACACACACACACAGGCGGGCACCGGTAGGTCCCCTGGGTGGCACACACACTGGTGAACCTTCATAGAGGTCTGATGTGTGCCTTTCTGAATAGACACTGAACAGGGGGACAAACACTCACACACACCTGACACCACATTGACTGACATGAACCTGTCAACACTTCCCTCTCACCAGCGGGCCTCTGGCTATTATTGGCCTGGGTGTCTCTCATAGTCGGCATGACTGTGTCTGGGTGACAACAGCCAGGCGACCCACGCAGGCCAATAAAGTGAATGATGTGCTCCAGCTCCAGTGTTTGTTTCCAAGGTTGGATTAGACTCAGAGAACAACAGAGCTAAAAATACAAGGTGACTGAGGATTTGATGCAGGGGGACAGGCTTTAAGATTCACCATCTGTTGACAACTGAACTCACAACACCCACAAATGGTTTCTGCTTCTTATTAGGCTGGTGTAGCTGTCTCGTGTGTCCAATAATCTACCAGAAGTTATGCTGTGGTTGTGAGTTGAGGGATAGAGTTTCTTGCATTTCATTCCTATTCCTTAGCTTTAGAAGACTAAAACGGTCCAACAGTGGGTGTACGACAGTGCTGATGAAGCCTTTGGCCAGGTCATCCAGAAGATCACTACTTTATCATATGAATGTGTTTCCTGGGACATGAAACACTGTGCTGCTGGATCACAACCTTTTGACTGAAGGTCATTGTCAAAGTGTTTTTCCCTCGCCTGTAGGCAACTTCCATTTGAAGTTTACAAAGTAGCAGATGAATAACCCCTAGTATCGCCCAACCCCTTGTTTTTCAATGGCATTGTCAATCTATCGTTTGCCAAATCCATCAACACTGTTAACACAAATTACAAAAAATGACATATTGGTTTCCAAACCAATATGATTGCTGTCATACCCTGTCTATAGACTTCTTACAGGGTAAGGAACAACATGTCATTTTGTAATTTGGGTGAACTATCCCTTTAAGCTGCTACCCATGGCCATTCATGCCTCTATTAGATCACTGAGTACCAGACAATAGAAAATAGACACTGATGTGAGTTCGCATAACAAACCAAGGACATCCTTTGGTGATTCATGTTTTATAATGCCATAAATAAAAGACACATACATCTAATCTTCCATAATAAATAGCAATAGTGAGATATGCACCACACACAGCTTTTCAAGAAGTGGTTAACTGTCCCAGCGTGATAGGCTAAGTCGTCAATGACAGGGTGGAGAGATCATGTGCGAGGATGTCAGCGAAGGGTTAAATCATGCGGTTTTACCATTGACATCAGCCCTGAGGGAGTCCGAGTCCGAGAGAGCAACATGTTGCTTAATTAGTTAGGAAATCATCATGATATTGACAACTGTAAACGTTCATCAGCCTCAAGCCTTTCCTATTTCTGTAAGACTATCAGCCTAAAGGTTTGACTCAGTGGAGGACTATGATGACTTCACTATTCTACATTACTCCAATCATTCACTTAACTTTTATGGAACTTCATCGTGTTTAGGTAGTTCACATCTTCACGTGCTTTATAAACGCAGCAATTCCTAATCTCTCGTGGACAGATTATGGAACATAAATGTTATCGTAACGTCTGTCAAAAGTTGGTGGGATGTGACGACTAACGAGGAGCAGTAGTTCGGTGCTTTTCCGTCACTGGTTATTTGGACGTATCAGGATTGGGTGAAGATGGTGCTTTAGCTGAGAGTTTCCGTTTAAGGGGTGAAGACTTTGCTAGTCTTGTTAGTATCTTATCTCATACATATCTCCCCACAACTTAATTGAGCGTTTGACACAATTACGCAATATTTTTTGGGGGGTTTCCAAGACTACCTAATAAAGTCTCATCTGAGGGCTTTGTGGTATACTGTTTATATTGGGTTGGGTTCCAAAACGAGTTTATACAGGGTGGTAAAATATTTGGTAAGTAGTACCTGAAAGAAATCGCAGGCTCTGTAAAACTCTTATAGAAACCCTTCCACTCCAGCAGAGAACTACAACCTGTTTTACAAAACTACAAATCCATCTAATGGACTGCTCAGCACTGGACTCCTCACAATTTAACCCCATGCTGCCTTTGTACTGTGGTAGGGTGTGTGGCGGGGCACTTTCAGGGACTACACAGCTCCTCCTCCTCCTCTTCCTCCTCTCTAGACCATGTCCTGCGCGTGGTTCCTGTCCCAAGGCTGTAGCATGGCTTACTGGCCGCCAGATGCGTCAAACATCTTCTTGCGGCCCTCCATGCCAGACATGGCCTCCACATTCTTACGCCAGTCGGTCACCTCAGACGTGAGCACCTGAGAGGGAAGAGGAACAAATACTGTGCTGTCAGACATCAGCATTTAACTAGCTTTAGCGCCCAGGCTTCCTTGTGTTCGTGGAGACTTGTCTCAGGTGGCCACATTACAAACTATCCCCATACAATGTGTAGAGGGAAAACAAATAAAGAGTAGTGCTATGCTAACTCATGTTTGATTAGCTAGCTAGCTACTATAATAAGCTAATGTTATGGTCTCAGATACTCTCAGTTTAACCATTAGATGCAAATGCTTGGAGGTCCATAGTAGCATGGTTTCCAGTACCACGCCATCTCCGCACAAGCCAGTGCTTACTAGTGCCAGAGAGGTTTCAAATTTCAAGGTGAGCTAACTTAAAGCTTCAGTAGAAAGGAAGGATGCATTGGTAAAGTATTTGTACATGGCCCAAGTCCCAGTTACCTTGTCTTTGTCCTTGTTGGTGTCTTCCTTCTTGACAGACTTGAGGTTGGACCTGAGGTCCATAGAGCCTTTGTGTTTGGTTCCCAGCAAAGCTCTCATCATCTCGTCTGCAGAGACGCGCACCTTCCTCAGGGCGGGCTTCTTAAACTTCCCTCCTAAGTCCTGCACCTTCAACTTCAACTCATGGATCTGTAGATTTAATCGAAATCTACAATTAAATATTATGGCAACGTAAGCCAACACCTAGCAACCTCTTCAAGAAGTGTTGGTTTGATACTTGCTGGACCTGTGTTCCAATCCTGGCCAGGGCCAACCCCAGGAACTGGCACAGACCATTGATTTGGCCCTGACCCAGCTGCAAAACTGAGACTAACACCCATTTGTTGCCTCCACAAGAGGCAGGACCTGAGGATAACATCTCACCCAAAGGGCCGAAGACTTACATCTTTGTTGTGCTTGGTCACTTTGGCCTCACAGTCGTATCTCTCCTCATCTACCACATCTATCTTTCCATGGAGCTGCTTGCATAGGTCCTGAAAAAAATAGATAAACATACTAAGATTAAATATACACAAAAAAAGGTGATATCTAGAACCTAAAAGGGTTCTTCGGCTGTCCTCATAGGAGAGAATCCTTTGAAGAACCCTTTTTGGTTCCATGTAAAACCCTTTCCACAGAGGGCCCCAAAAAGGGTTCTACCTGGAAACCACAAAGGTTTCTTCTATGGGGACAGCCAAATAACTCCTTTGGAACCCTTTTGTCTAAGAGTGAAGAATCAAATCTCATTGAGATGCAGTACCAGTCAAAAGTTTGGACACACCTGCTCATTCAAGGGTTTTCTTTATTTTTACTGTTTTCTTAATTGTAGAACAGTAGTGAAGACATCATAACTATGAAATAACACATATGGAATCATGTAGTAACCAAAATAATGTTAAAACAATCAAATTATATTTTATATTTGAGATTCTTTAGTATCAAATCAAATTTCAAATCAAATTTATTTATATAGCCCTTCTACATCAGTAGCCACCCTTTGCCTTGATGACAACTTTGCACACTCTTGGCATTCTCTCAACCAGCTTCATGAGGTAGTTTCTTGGAATGTATTTCAATAAACAGGTGTGCCTTGTTTAAATCTAATTTGTGGAATTTCTTACCTTCTTAATGCATTTCAGCCAATCAGTTGTGGTGTTGTGAAAAGGTAGGGGTGGTATACAGAAGATAGCCCTATTTGGTAAAAGACCAAGTCCATATTATGGTAAGAACAGCTCAAATAAGCAAAGAGAAATGACAGTCTATCACTACTTTAAGTCAATTTGGAAAATTTCAAGAACTTTAAAAGTTTCTTCAAATGCAGTAGCAAAAACCATCAAGTGCTGTGATGAAACTGGCTCTCATGAGGACTGCCACAGGAAAGAAAGACCCAGAGTTACCTCTGCTATGATGAAACTGGCTCTCATGAGGACTGCCACAGGAAAGAAAGACCCAGAGTTACCTCTGCTATGATGAAACTGGCTCTCATGAGGACTGCCACAGGAAAGAAAGACCCAGAGTTACCTCTGCTATGATGAAACTGGCTCTCATGAGGACTGCCACAGGAAAGAAAGACCCAGAGTTACCTCTGCTATGATGAAACTGGTTCTCATGAGGACTGCCACAGGAAAGAAAGACCCAGAGTTACCTCTGCTATGATGAAACTGGCTCTCATGAGGACCGCCACAGGAAAGAAAGACCCAGAGTTACCTCTGCTATGATGAAACTGGTTCTCATGAGGACTGCCACAGGAAAGAAAGACCCAGAGTTACCTCTGCTATGATGAAACTGGCTCTCATGAGGACCGCCACAGGAAAGAAAGACCCAGAGTTACCTCTGCTACAGAGAATAAGTTAAAGTACCAGCCTCAGAAATTGCAGCCCAAATAAATGCTTCACAGAGTTCAAGTAACAGACACATCTCAACATCAGCTGTTCAGAGGAGACTGCGTGAATCAAGCCTTCATGGTAGAAATGCTTCAAAGAAACCACTACTAAAGGACACCAATAATAAGAAGAGACTTGCTTGGCCCAATAAACACAAGCAATGAACATTAGACCAGGTGAAATCTGTCCTTTGGTCTGATGAGTCTAAATGTTTGATTTTTGGTTCCAACCGCCATGTCTTTGTGAGACGCAGAGTAGATGAACGGATGATCTCTGCATTTGTGGTTCCCACCGTAAAGCATGGAGGAGGAGGTGTGATGGTGCTTTGCTGGTGACACTGTCTGTGATTTATTTTGAATTCAAGGCACACTTATCCACACTTAACCAGCATGGCTACCTGTTTTTTCAACAGGACAATGACCCAAAACACCTCCAGGCTGTGTAAGGGCTATTTGACCAAGAAGGAGAGTGATGGAGTGCTGCATCAGATGACCTCAACCCAGTTTAGATGGTTTGGGTTGAGTTGTACCGCAGAGTGAAGGAAAAGCATACAACAAATGCTCAGTATATGTGGGAACTCCTTCAAGACTGTTGGAAAAGCATTCCAGATGAAGCTGGTTGAGAGAATGACAAGAGTGTGCAAAGCTGTCATCAATGCAAGGGGTGCTTACTTTGAAGAATCTAAAATCTAAATTATATTTTGATTTGTTTAACACTTTTTTGGTTGCTAAATGATTCCATGTGTGTTATTTCATAGTTTTGAGGTCTTCACTATTATTCTACAATGTAGAAATTAGTACAAAAATAAATAAAAACCCTTGAATAAGTAGGTGTGTCCAAAATTTTTACTGGTACTGTATATTGAACAGAATAACCATGCTGGAATATTTACTTGAGTGTTGTTCAGTTACAGTCTCATTGTTTAGCTTTGTGATTGGCCCACTAGTTTGGCCCAGTCGTATTGCTTGTCTCTCACCTGTAGCTCAGCCAATGACAGTCCAGAGAACTGCAAGGGGGGCAGTCGCTCTCCCAGGTAGCTCAGTTTCTCCTCATCCCTGTCCTGCGTCTCCTGTTCCAGCTGCTCCATCGCCCTGGTGAGCAGCATGATCTGATTGGACGAGAGAAAGATCCGTCATTCCAGGGGTGGGCCAGAGGCGGAGGACCCAGTCTAATACCACCATGCAGTAGTTAGTCGTCCTCCATGCTTCACGGTGTCACTACAGCTGTATCCATAATAAAGAATGACTTAGTTATAATCAATGTTAATTGTTAACATAATGCATGGTAATTTACCTTCAGGGAGAGCTTACGCGAAGCCGTAATCTTCGACTTCGGCTGTTGGGAAAAGGACACAATGTTATTGCAAATGTGTGCCCAGTGCTGTATACTTAAAAGTGAAAATCGATTTTGTCAAGATCGATGACCTATTCATTTATTGGGACATTTTTGTGTTGTCCCAGAAAGGTTTAGGTGGTCACACAACTGCCACTCACAACAAATCTACTATGGACCTAAAGCATTGGCCTACAAATGGGCCTGTTCCTGGACACAACTAGTCCCAGAATGAAAAACTCTTTCAATAGAGATTCTCCATTGAGTAAACTTTTTACTCTCTTTATAGCATAAGTTTATCCATACAGGGAGCCAGTTACAGTTTAGTCGGAATGTGGTCACTCAAAAAACATTGCCCTTGATTGCTGACAATAACCGATAAGACTGAAGTGGCAACCTTGGGACAACGTGTTCCCTCTCTATATAGGGATTAACACTGTTGAACCAGGACTGTCTCTAGTTCTGGCTCTAGCTCACCTTGTCAATTAACTTGGGATTCATTGGCCTGGGTTTGTCTTGCTCCTACAGGGACAGAGGGAACATGTCAGAACATTGTTCAAAATTATCGAAGTATACACACTTCTACGAGAGGTAGCCTGAAAAATGTGTCTCCTGATTGATTGGACTTTGTTCAACATTGCATGTAAGATTCAACTAGACGTGAAAGAAATGCTTGGCATGACATACAAGTCAAAATAGAATGAAGAATTTTGGTGTCCTAAATCTAATATGATGATGATGACGATGGTCATGATGATGATGATGATGGTGATGACGGTGAATTTATAAACATTAAAAGACTTACCTCACTTAAATTTGACCAGGTTTATGGGCACAAAAAGACAAGGGAGACACATAAGTAAAAAATAGCATTAGTGAAAAGAAAAACATAATTTGTAACCTGCTGGAGGGACATTACATTGTAATAGGAGACAGACAGACAGACAGACAGACAGACAGACAGAGAGACAGACAGACAGACAGACAGACAGAGAGAGACAGACAGACAGACAGACAGACAGACAGACAGACAGAGAGACAGAGAGACAGACAGACAGACAGACAGACAGACAGACAGACAGACAGACAGACAGACAGACAGAGAGAGAGACAGACAGACAGACAGACAGACAGACAGACAGACAGACAGACAGACAGACAGACAGACAGACAGACAGACAGACAGAGAGAGAGACAGACAGACAGACAGACAGACAGACAGACAGACAGACAGACAGACAGACAGACAGACAGACAGACAGACAGACAGAGAGAGAGACAGAGAGACAGACAGACAGACAGACAGACAGACAGACAGAGACAGAGACAGACAGACAGACAGACAGACAGACAGACAGACAGACAGACAGACAGACAGACAGACAGACAGACAGACAGACAGACAGACAGACAGACAGACAGACAGACAGACAGACAGAGAGAGAGACAGAGAGACAGACAGACAGACAGACAGACAGACAGACAGTTGCAGCCTTGTCCCCAAGCCCCATCATCATTTTACCCATGGATTAGGAAAAGGACACTACAGGAAAATGCCATTCTGCCGCGTATAGCATTGTAGCATCCCCTCAGTTTTAGCTCTGTGTATGGCTAACTGGCAGCTTAATTAACATAGTCATTCTGTGTCATTTGCAAGAGAATGTAAGTTGCAAGAGATCCACAATCAGGTAGAACAGACGTATCATACCCTCAGAAGCAGTTATTCTAACATACATACATTTTAACATTATAACTAGGGTCTACAACATGCTGCTACTGTAAGACTTAAATGGTTTATCATCTCAAGACAATAGGTAGAACACACGTATCATACTCCCAAAAGCAGTTATTATATACTTACATTACGTACATTTTTACTTAGGCTACAACATGCTGCTGTAAGACTCAAATGGCTTGTCATCTCAAGACAATAGGTCCACTTCATTATAATAAGGCTTAGGCTACGTATATTTATAACAGATACTATGATGTATTTTTAAATAGATAACACACTGAGATTGAGCTATACACAATCATTAAAGCGGTATTATTAAAAAAAATGTACTTGAAGGGAGCTATATGCATAATTAATCAACAGTCAAGCCGACCTATTGTCCCAGATAACAATACTCACTCATCAGCCATTATGAAAACCTTGGTTGGAGAGAGAAAATGTGATTTTGAAATCCGATCCAGGCGATTCAATTAGGGCACCTTCCCTTTGTTGAATCACCTGATCAGCCTGAAACCCTCAGATCATTTCAAATCACTGACAACAGCAACAAAACGCCACCATTCACTTAAGTCATTATTAAGTAAACTAAATAAATTCTTAAGTCATTTACTTAATAAATACTTAAGTTTGATTCTGAATCACAGAATCCCCAACCCAAATGAGTATTACCTGGAATAGGGTGGACCACAGTCGGGTCGGGTACAGTACTCTCTCTCTGTCTTGCTCAAACAACAGAGGGATCTGAGACAATGGGGGGGATTTTCTCTTTTATGTGGGTCTGGGCAGGGCTGGGCAGCGGGTGGACAACAGATATAGCCTAGCACCAGAGTCCTGCAGGAATGGGCTGGCTGGACACCAGGGATGAAATATAACCTCCTGTGACATTGTGACAATGCAGGTCAAAATGTAATAATAAATCATGACCAATGCCTTAATGGCATTGTCTGAAAACTTCTGTGAATTCCTCTCGCTGCCTTTTGCAAAAAGCCCTTGTTCCTATGGAACACTGTAAATGAACAGGGTAATGTTGTTTGGGTTATTTTGTTGATTTGGAGGATACATCCTCTTTTTCACTTGTGTGGTTTATATTCTCATTAAAGCCTATGAAAGTGATCATCTTGTCCTGAAATGAAAAGAATACATGTTTATATTGGTTCTTGTGATTTTGATTATCATAAAATTTAAGTAAATGCCGAAATAATGGAAACACCATCATAAAGTGTCTTAATAAGGCGTTGGGCCAGAACAGCTTCAATGCACCTTGGCATAGATTCTACAGGTGTCTGGAACAAGAAGTTCCATCCTTTGGTGTTTTGTTGATGGTGGTGGAAACCGCTGGTTCAGGCGCCTCTCCAGAATCTCCCATAAGTGTTCAATTGGGTTGAGATCTGATGACTGAGACGGCCAGGGCATATGGTTTACATCGTTTTCATGCTCATTAAACCATTCAGTGAACACTCGTGCCCGGTGGATTAGGGAATTGTCATCCTGGAAAAACCACGCCCATCAGGATAGAAATGCCGCACCATAGGTTGAAGGTGATCACTCAGAATAGCTGTGTATTAATTGTATAAAATGATTTTCCATGCCAGGAAAATGCACTCCACATCATAACAGAGCCAGAACCCTCATTTACTCAAGTGTTTCTTTTATTTTGGCACTTACCTGTGTATCTTAATAGGCTGCTGTGACAATGTACAGTAGTTGAAGCTTTTTTTATTTGATGTGACAGGTTTAATAGAGGTTAATCAGGGACAACAAATCAGAAGGCTCGTGAATGTTTTCCACGGCTATTTCAGGCACTTGTCAGAGCCTGTTATTGTGATATATGCAGAAGTGAGATGTGATATTTAAACAATAAGGCACAGTGGGGTGTGATATATGGCCAATATACCACGGCTAAGTGCTGTTCTTTTGCATGACGCAACGTGGAGTGCCTGGACACAGCCCTTAGCCATGGTATATTGGCCATATACTACAAATCCCCGAGGTGATATTATAAACTGGTTACCAACATAATTAGAGCAGTAAAAACAAATGTTTTGTCATACCTGTGGTATACGGTCTGATATATCATAGCTGTCAGCCAATCAGCATTCAGGGCTCGAACCACCCAGTTTATAATATGCAGCAAAACACTGACATTCATAGTTCCAGTAGGATAGTAAAGTTGTCCTCAACTTTAATGATTGGTATATCTGAAGTATTTATAGGCCCAATGTTCTGGAGCCGGTATTCTATGTGGCTTGAGCTTCTTGTGATCTTGTCTCCCCCCCGGCCTCCCTCTCCAGATAATAAAACATGTAGTTATGACAACGGGGACAGGCATGTCCCTCCTGTCACCAGTAATATGCCACATAACTGTTCAACTTCTCCTCCAGACATTCCACATGCTTCCCCTGGCCTATACTGTACATGAGTTGTGTGCAAAATGGCAGCCTATTTATAGTGCACTACTTTTGACCAGGGCGTTGGTCAAAAGTAGTGCACTAGGCTACATCCACGCAATAAGGACCGAGAGGGTGTGGTGTATGGCCAATACCTCGCCTAAGGGCTGTTGTTAGGCGTAATGGGAAGCCCTGGTATGTCAAGAACAGCGCAGCGATACTCCAGATACAGCAGTAAAGAAGTATTTTTATGTCGTCCCGGCTGGAATGCTGTTTTTAGACAGACTACCCGTTTTATGAATAGGGAATGGGGTACCATATTAGATGTGCTCATGATCTGTCTTTTTGGAGTTCAAAAGCATACTCTTATAGTATTTATAAGGAATTTATTATACATTTTATGAGACCATATTTATTATTAGACAGTCAATTGTTGGCATGTCATAAAGTTTCAAGGGATTGGAGGAAATATGGCAGTCAGACACATGAAAACATATCAGTCGCCACAATGCCACTCTGAATCAATCCCCACAATGTGTATAACGTAGCTGTATACTGTAGTGTTTATAGGCCTGTACTGTTGTTTTTGCCGAGGGCTCAGAGCATATACTGGATGGGAACTACAGGGTTCTCATTGGTCATCGAGCTGATACCCCCTCTCGGATGGAAAAGAGGTACGAGGGACAGGAACAGGGGTACAGAAGGGACAACAATGTCCGAGGGGGGTGGAGGCAAATGTTCTGTCATCACTCCCTCAGTGATCCCCAGCAGGTGGGCTGGCTATTTCTGCAGCAACCTGACACACACACACACACACACACACACACACACACACACAGCTATCTGAGACATTCTCAACATGCACTTCTGCTGTCGTTATGATTTCGGATAGGTACTGACGACTCAATATGTTGCCCTGTACGTGCCTCCGTAATGTGCTTACGCTTGTAAATCTGATCACCGCAGCCATAACCTGTTCTGTTCATGAGTCCTAGGCTTATTGTCACCTGTGTTTTTGTCATTTGCCTGTTATAAGATGATGCTCTCCTAAGGGGTATACTACGAAGCAGAATCAATGAGCTAACTTACCAGTTGCCTTAGCATTCTGAAATACATTTGGACAAGTTTGAAATGGACATGGTCTAATTAATTCAACAACCAATTAGCTTGAATTCGAAAATAATTCGTTATTTCAGGTTGTTTATCAAATTTAGCTGGCTAACTCATTGATCCTGCTTTGTAGTATACCCCCCTGGTTCATGTCCAGCCCCGCCCAGAATAAACTTTCTACAGATACTCTGAAACAGTTTGTCAAAAATATTTGATCCAATGCTTTGGTGGCAGGTAGCCTAGAGGTTAGAGCGTTGGGTCAGTAACTGAACGGTTTCAATATGTGAGCTGAGCAAGGCGCTTAACTCTAATTTGCTCCAAGGGTGCTGTACTACTGAACCTGTAAAACAACACATTTCACTGCACCTATCTGGTGTATGTGACAATATGTTTTTATTTTTAACATATCGAGATTCCAGAAGGGCACCAAACCTTTATCTGGCTTGGGAATCATCTAAGAACACAACAACCTTTATATAGGACGTGATGTGACCTGTTAAAGCCAAAGTCTGCCTTTTGACAGTGAGCAAACAACTGGCAACAACTGCTCTGTCTTTAGTGAACAGCTGACGTAGGTTGAGCCCAACATCATGCCAGGTTATTCTCTGTCCAGGAGGGTGGCTAACCTTGATACTAGGGGGGGGGGGGGGGGGGGGGGGGGGCAGAGATGGCACATACCCCTGTATGCCTCAGTACCCCCCCTCACTAAATATATCTCTCTGTCCATATCCCCGCAGCGAGCAGGCTAACCAGGCTAACCAGGCTGTCAAATCCCATAGTTCAGTTCAGTCAAATTCCCTCACGGAACTGGTGGTCTTCTACACAGATCTGGCTCTGTCAAGATGCTTAAAAAAAATAGATTTCACCATATGTAGGCCTTAAAGGAACCCTTTTTGACCCTTTTTGAAATGTTCACCTAAAATGACATACCCAAATCTACCTGCCTGTAGCTCAGGACCTGTAGCAAGGATATTCATATTCTTGATACCATTTGAAAGGAAACACTTTGAAGTTTGTGAAAATGTGAAATTAATGTAGGAGAATATAACACATTAGATCTGGTAAAAGATAATACAAACAAAAAACATGCGATTTCTATATTATATTTTTTTTCATCATCTTTGAAATGCAAGAGAAAGGCCATTAAATCACATAGGAGTTTAAGCGCAATTTAGATTTTGGCCACCAGATTGCAGCAGTGTATGTGCAACGTTTCAGACTGATCCAATGAAGCATTGCATTATTGCACAGAATTTTGTATCAAGTCTAGCCAAATGTGCCGAATTGGTCAATTGATACATTTTCAAGGACATAAGTATAGACAACTTACAAAAATTATATGGTAATACAAATGTTGAGTTTACACACTCCCAGGAATGTCAAAAAATGATGGATAATTAGCTTCCCTACAGAAAAGACGCTAACCTGTGGGGCCAGACACAACAGGGGTTCAAACTGTAGGACCCAAATCCTACATTTGAATATAAAAATTATTTTCTCAAGCAAAACTACGCTACATTTTATCTCTGGGACCCTCAAGATGACAAATCAGAGCAACATTACTGAATGCGAGTACATTATTTACTGTGATAAAAGTTTTGTTGTTGTGCACTCTCCTCAAACAATAGGATGGTATTTTTTCACTGTAATAACTACCTTAAATTGGACATTTCAGTTAGTTAGATTGTCCTGTCAATCAGAAAAATCGGCCTTTGTTTGTACCAAGAGGGGTGTGGCAGAAGGCATCATCACCATTAGTATCCCAATCAATCAAAGAAAAAGATGAGGCAAGCCAACCTGCTGTCATTAAATAGAATATGCCACAGGGGGCAGCACAAGACTGTGCTAAAGGCACCCGTTCACAGCAGGGAGCGACGAGGCGCATTCTCAGCAGCACAAGAAGCACTTTGTTCCAGAGATAGGGTGGGTTGCAAAGGGAGAGAGAAGAGGAGGGATCAGCCTGGTCTCATAGACTAGACGTAACATAGTACATTTACATCCGGGACACTCAAATTAGTATGATATGCTATGTTTAGTATGGTTACATAAGACAGAAGGTTACATAAGGCAAAAACAGAAGTAGGTTGGTCGGGGTTGATGGGTTGGCATATAACGTGAACGTCTAGCAACTCAAAGGTTGCATTTTAGATCATTAGCAACTTTGCAACTATTACTACTTTTTAGGTCATTTGTACATGTAGGTAGGGGTGAAGTGACTATGCATAGATAATAAACAGCGAATAGCAGCAGTGTACAAAACAAATGGAGGGGGGGGGGGGGGGTGTTAATATTTGTGGAAGCACCTTTGACAGCCATTACAGCTGTGAATCATTTTCATTAAGATTCTACCAACTTTGCACAACTCTTAGGGCAACATATATCCATAATTTTTTAAAACATTTCTCAGGCTCAGTAAATTTGGTTGGGGATCATTGATGGACAGCAATTATTTAAACCTTGTCTCAGATTTCTTAAGCAGATTTAAGTCAGGACTGAGATTAGACCACTCAGGAACACTTAGCACCTCTTGAAAAGCCATTCTGGTGTATATTTTGAATAAAAATGTGTGTAATTGTTAATCAAATGGCTACCCGGACAATTTGCATTGTCCCCACCCCACTCCCGCTGCTGCTCCTCTCTGTTTATTATCCATGCCTAGTCACTTTACCTTTACCTCTATTAACTCAATTACCTCGACTAACCAGTGCCCCCACATATTGACTCTGGTTTTATTTTATTGTTGCTCCTAATTATTTGTTATATTTCCATTTTTTTCTTAAATGTTGATGCCAAAGACACACGAGAATGGCTTCCCAAGAGGTGTTAAGTGGCAGCAGGTAGCCTAGTAGTTAGAGGGGTGGCAGGTAGCCTAGTAGTTAGAGGGGTGGCAGGTAGCCTAGTGGTTAGAGGGGTGGCAGGTAGCCTAGTGGTTAGAGCGTTGGACCAATAACTGAAAGGTTGCTGGATCTAATCACTGAGCTAATAAGTAAAAAAAATGTGTTGTTCTGGCCCTGAAGAAGGCAGTTAACCCACCGTTCCCTGCTAGGCCATCATTGTAAAGAAGAATTTGTTCTTAACTGACTTGCCTAGCTAAATTTAAAGAAATGCAGTGTTCCTGAGTGGTCTAGACTCAGTATTGACTTGAAACTCAGAGACAGGGTCTGAATATTGCTGTCAATCAAATATTCCCTTCCAAATTTAGCTTGAGCAATGTTTTTCAAAATATATGTTGCCCTAAGAGTTATGCAAAGTTGGTAGAATCTTATTCCAAATGATTCACAGCTGTAATGGCTGCCAAACGTGCTTCCTTCAAGTATTACAGTTTTTCCTTGGATGCTTGAACACATCTGTCCCAACAGAATTCCCTTTTTTAAAACAATAACACTAGCCCCAAATTGAAACACGTTGGCCAAAATGACACATTTCATTTGCAAAATGCATTAAGACTCTCAAAACATTAAATATGACAAAATCAGCTACCTCCATCAAAACATACAACTTGTTAATTAAAAGTTATTTCAATCAATCATTACACGATGGCCCAATAAATACTAACTACAACTATCAATATACCTAACATGGTCAACCCTCTTGTATATGTTTGTGCCATTTGTTGATACTATAATTATAGTATGCACCATTAAAGGCAAGTAAACATATTAGCACAGCATGGGTTGTACTATTTTTTCCTAAAATGATTGTACCAAAGATGTCCCATACAGAAAGAATATCAGTCAAGAGCATGAATATCCAGAATCAAAAGTCTTTATTTGACCTTTTTCCCCTTTGACCTGAGAGCTGAACTATTTTCCTCTGCGGGCCCCGCTACCTCTCCTTTGTCCTTGTCCTTGGTCCATTCTTGCAAACAGCAACTCAGAAGTGACCACTCTTATGCATGAATAAGAATTGATTGCTGAATGAAAAATTGTACAAAGAAGTTTTGTGCAGAAGAGGTTCACAATCATGGGAGTCATTTGTATCAGCTGTGACCAAATGTTTTGATTTGGTTTGTTATGATTTACTCAATTGAGTTTTTATCTTTTATGGAGAATAGTGTTTACTGTTTTGCCTACCATTTGTGTTGTGTTTGAAAGCAATGAGAAATGACTTAGTTTTGTACAAAGTAATATTTCTTTGCTCATTAGGTTATGTTGGAGATCAAGTGGACCCGGTTTCATTAAAAGTGTGTTACTAATCGAGAAGAACTGTCACTGTTTTTTTCTTAATTTTTTAAAATGTGCTTTAACATTCTTTCATTGTAGTAAAACAATCTAAATTAATCCCTTTAGATTGAACTTTAAGGTAGACATTTTTGAAAAAAAGTTAAGGGTGTGTAGACTTTCTATAGGCACCATAAGAAATGTAACCCACTGTATCCTGGAGCGTCCTGGATTTACGTTTACTATGTTACGTCTACCCCTGAGTCTAGGTTGGAGGGATGTAGAACTATGGTAGTTAAAGAGGGGGAGAGAAAGAAAGAGATTCAATGGATTTTGCCCAGTACACTTGCAAGGTTTCCAAGAAGATCCAGCAGGACAAGGAGAGAGGAGATGAGGAAGGGGTAGCATGGTCCATTCGGGTTGGATGTACCAAAATAAGTGACCACAAAGGGCGATGGGAACCGGGCAGGGATTTCACACAAGACCGCTGTTGTGTAGGGAGAGAGCGGCGGACATCTAGGTGATGCATGCGGGGTCAGTGATGCACCAAGACGAGTCTGGTGGATTCCAGCAACCCGCCGCTGCAGAGAGCGAAGCCCGCTAGCTTACCGCCGGCCGAGATGGCGCATGGATAGCGGATCCCTTCATACTACAAAACATGACCAAGCGTTTATAACAAAACCGGCAGTTTGGGAGCTAAACTAAGGAATTCGATGCTTGCACTAGCAGGAAGAATTACAACCCCGCATTTCCATTGAGACTCCGAGGCTTCTGGATGAGAAAGGATGCCATCTCCATAAAACCTATCATACATAGCTAACGGAGAGGGCCAGCTTGCGTTTTTTCCACCATACTAGATTGGTTTGAGTAGGCCGGTTGTGATTCGTGAACCACAAGCTGTAACGATGTTGGTGAGATGCCACCGGAGCAAGCTGTCGGTGTGGGCCGTTCTCTGTGTGCTCGTGTTATGCTGGCTCTACATTTTCCCAGTGTACAGACTCCGGAGCGACAAGGAGATAGTTGATGAAGTGCTGCGGCAGGGACAAGTATGGCAGAGGAACCAGACGGACATCGATCTGTTCAGGTGGGTTTTCACTCATTTCAAAACATTAGGCCTATGCGATTTGGCCCTCATAAATAATTCATAGCAATATTAACATTCTACAATATAGCAGAACATTATTACATGATTGTGTCCAAGTAGCCTAACATCTCCTACAGTCTATTTATGCACATAACAAGACAATACATAGGCTAATTATAATAATAATGTTTATTAAATGGAAAAAGAGGAATGGAAATGGTGAAAAGAAAATCTATCACGATCAAGCTGAATTTCCAGGGCACAACAGTTACGGAATGGTAGGCCCATTTGTTGTATCTAGTCGCATTCTCACGAGAATATGACGGGATTCGTAGGCTAATGCACTGAGGAAAGCAGATTAGGGAAATGCGCAGAACGTGGCACCTGCACGGAAAGGCACAGAGACGCGTTTTATGATGGTGCAAGAGGGAATTAGAATAATTGAATAGGATCTCTATGGTTCAGCACGTTTGGAGTTGAAAAGGTTGCCCCCCAATTCGAAGCTGTGTGTGTGTCCATGGAAACGACAGAAATGCAACTGAACTGATGGTGCTGAATCTAGGACAAAGTAACCATCAACAACCAGCCTTTTTCCATTTTCCATTTCCACACTTCCACCTTCAAATTCGCCAATTGACGCCCACAGTTGGACTGAAGATGATATTATTTATCATATCTGTGCAGACTCCTAATTTATTCCAAATGCATTTCCACTACTCAGGCTCCCCCACAGTAGGCCTACTGTCGATGCAGACAGGATTTATGAAGCATGTATGAATGTGTCATTGTGTTAAAATAGCATGCATGACACTTGGACACTGTATCAATTGAGACAGTTGTCTCATGATCGGAATTATAGTTGACAGTGCTCACTCTGCAATGAGTGTTTATTTAATCAATAGAGAATGCTCAAATTACATGTGGCCCAGAGTCCCGGACTGGTAACTATAATTCAGATCAAGAGACCGTCTCAATTTATACACTGTCTGAGTGTCACCCAATGACAAATTCTCTTCTCATTTTGACTGTCTATTTATAGCTCAAGGTTAAAGGTTTCCCATATTTACCACAGATCTTGGTTCAGCTTACCCTCCCCAAATCCCAAACTCACACATAAGTGATGACACCCTAAATTGACATTAGATCAGTGTTGAGATACAACATCATCCTACTTCCTCTCTCGTTACAGGAAGCTGCTTTCAGAGTGCTGTGACCCAAGGAGAATGTTTGCGGTGACCAAGCAGAATTCACCTATGGGGAAGGTCCTGTGGTACGATGGAGAGTTTTACCACTCACACACAGTCAACAATGAGACCTACTCTCTCTTTGTGCAGGTAGGCCTCTACTCTGGTCCTGGAGGCCAGCAGTGTACAGGCTTTTGTTCCAGCCCAACTCTAACACACCTAAAAACACAATAATATATTTGTGTGTGTGTTTGTATGTGTTTGTGTCTGTGATCACACTTGCATGGTCACTGATGGTAGTGTAGAGAATTTGTGCGTTGTCCATGTGTGGAATTGAACTCCAAACCCCCTGACCCCAATAAAAACACACCAACCATAGTCTGTGTTAATGGTCAACACTCTTTTAAGATTTTAACAAGGGCAGGTTCTCTACAGTAACTTGCTTCACAATGATGGCCATAAATATATGTAACAACTTAATGAGTTTTTCACCACCTTCCCTTTCACCCAAGCTCAACGGTGAAATCCCCACGCTATCACCCTTTTCACAGGTCTCCAAGATAACATCATTACAATCTCACTAAAACACTAAGTGAACAATATACACGTTGAACTGAGAAGTGAGTCTAACCTTTGCAACATACACTGTAAAACATGTGACACGTCGATAACCTAACTGTCAGTGTTTAAAACCAATAGGCATTTAGATTTGCCAATAAATGTTCTCATCTTAAACACAGGCGTTTAGAATGCAACATTAAACATGACAGTCAGCTGTTTCCAGTTAGTGTCCAACCAGGAGAACACTAACGATTGTCGTTGGTGGAAGAAGGTGAGGACCAAGGTGCAGCGGGGTACGTGTTTTGCGTTTTATTAAATATAACTGAACACTAGATAACAAAGCAACAAAAGGCACAACCGAAACAGCTCTGTCAGGTGCAACACACACTAAACAGAAAATAACTACTCACAACCCGTAGTGGGAAGACAGGCTGCCTAAGTATGGTTCTCAAAGAGACAACGACAGACAGCTGTCCCTGATTGAGAACCATACCCGGCCAAAAACAAAGAAATTGAAAAACATAGAAAAAAGAACGTAGAACGCCCACCCTAGTCACACCCTGGCCTAACCAAAATAGAGAATAAAAAGCCTATCTATGGCAAGGGCGTGACAAACACCTATATCTGCTAAGTGTTCAGATTTGAACCACTGGAATTTACTTTCCCATCGTCCTGTTTGGAGTGCTTCTAGTGCTTAGAAATTGATGTGACTTTCAATGCCTTTTATTCAGATCAGTGTTAGTAATGTCTGTCACCTTACCTACATTTCAGAACAACTGAAAAGGGCCCGGCTTCCTGATAGCGATGGCTAACGAGTGTTTTAACGATGCATCTTTCCTGCAACGGCCGAAGATGTAACATGCGTTTCCTAAAACACCACTCAGAGAGAACGGTCGCTAAGGGCGTCGTTGGAGCATGTGTCGATCGATACTGATAAGATCTAAATAAAGGGAGCGCTACTCTCGGATCAGCTTTCTCCATTCAAATATTTCCTTAACATTATATTTTTTTCACAATACTGATGACAGATCAGCTCCTTCAGAGATATTACCACCTATGGCTGCAAATGTTGAGGCGGCTTATTCTAATGCTTACCCAATAACCCAACTAGGCCATAACTGAAGGCTGAGGAGAACTAGGCCATAACTGAAGGCTGAGGAGAACTAGGCCATAACTAAAGGCTGAGGAGAACTAGGCCATAACTAAAGGCTGAGGAGAACTAGGCCATAACTGAAGGCTGAGGAGAACTAGGCCATAACTGAAGGCTGAGGAGAACTAGGCCATAACTAAAGGCTGAGGAGAACTAGGCCATAACTGAAGGCTGAGGAGAACTAGGCCATAACTAAAGGCTGAGGAGAACTAGGCCATAACTGAAGGCTGATGAGAACTAGGCCATAACTGAAGGCTGAGGAGAACTAGGCCATAACTGAAGGCTGAGGAGAACTAGGCCATAACCGAAGGCTGAGGAGAACTAGGCCATAACTAAAGGCTGAGGAGAACTAGGCCATAACTGAAGCCTGAGGAGAACTAGGCCATAACTGAAGGCTGGGGAGAACTCGGCCATAACTGAAGGATGAGGATAACTAGGCCATAACTGAAGGCTGAGGAGAACTAGGCCATAACTGCAGGCTGAGGAGAACTAGGCCATAACTGAAGGCTGAGGAGAACTAGGCCATAACTAAAGGCTGAGGAGAACTAGGCCATAACTAAAGGCTGAGGAGAACTAGGCCATAACTGAAGCCTGAGGAGAACTAGGCCATAACTAAAGGCTGAGGAGAACTAGGTCATAACTGAAGGCCTTATAACATGTATAGTATGTGGTCATAAAGGGTTTACTTTGAATTATTATTTATTTATATATTAGGATCCCCTATTATTATTGGTTATTATATTTAATTTAGTTATTGACACTTTTTAATTGAGGATCCTAATAAATCAAATAAATCATAATTAAAAGTAAACCCTTTATAACCACATACCATACATTTCATACATTGTGGTATGAAAATCCTGGCTCATGGGCCACATCAGACCCGGCAAGTGACAAGACATACATTAAATCAATAACTCATCCTTGGGTCCAAACAAAACACAGCAAATAAAATGCATAATATAACATAACATACATAATACTACATAAAACTACATAACACTGCATAATACTACATAACACTACATAATATACATACTACTACATAAAACTACATAACACTGCATAACACTACATAATACTGCATAAAACTACATAACACTGTATAGCATTACATAATACTACATACACTACATAATACTACATAACACTACATAATACTACATAACATTACATAATACTGCATCATCTCCTGCCTCTACCTCACGCTTCAGAAACAGGAGATGGCTCCTGCCCTATAAGCCCTTCCTACATAATACAATACATAATACAATACAAAATATATAAAAATGGCTGTCTCTTCACACTCCTCGTTGTTCCGTAAGGTGTTCTTTTATACGTTTTTATGCTAGCTTGAGTTACCTGGGGTGGCAGAGAGTTCCATGTCGTCATGTCTATATTTAATACGGTGTTTCCCAGCCTCTGTACTGGACCTGGGGACTGTGAAAACCTCAGATTGCATGTATTGTGTTGTACCGATGAGTGTCCGAACTGTGTGACAACTGCTTGAACAGACAGTTTGCTACCGACAAACACATCAACACATCACATAAAGACCAATCGTGATGCAGTCAATCTCTCCTCAACTCTGAGCCAGGAGAGACTGACATGCATGTTACTGACATTCACTCTGTGTACATCTAAGTGAGATACCTGCTGCTTTGTTCTGGACCAACTGCTATTGACTTACAGTGGGGTAAAAAAGTATTTAGTCAGCCACCAATTGTGCAAGTTCTCCCACTTAAAAAGATGAGAGAGGCCTGTAATTATCATCATAGGTACACTTCAACTATGACAGACTAAATGAGAAAAAAAATCCAGAAAATCACATTGTAGAATTTTTTATGAATTTATTTGCAAATTATGGTGGAAAATAAGTATTTGGTCACCTACAAACAAGCAAGATTTCTGGCTCTCACAGACCTGTAACTTCTTCTTCTTCTTTCTTTCTTCCTCTGTCCTCCACTCGTTACCTGTATTAATGGCACCTGTTTGAACTTGTTATCAGTATAAAAGACACCTGTCCACAACTTCAAACAGTCACACTCCAAACTCCACTATGGCCAAGACCAAAGAGCTGTCAAAGGACACCAGAAACAAAATTGTAGACCTGCACCAGGCTGGGAAGACTGAATCTGCAATAGGTAAGCAGATTAGTTTGAAGAAATCAACTGTGGGAGCAATTATTAGGAAATGGAAGACATACAATACCACTGATAATCTCCCTCGATCTGGGGCTCCACGCAAGATCTCACCCCGTGGGGTCAAAATGATCACAAGAACGGTGAGCAAAAATCCCAGAACCACACGGGGGGACCTAGTGAATGACCTGCAGAGAGCTGGGACCAAAGTAACAAAGCCTACCATCAGTAACACACTACGCCGCCAGGGACTCAAATCCTGCAGTGCCAGACGTGTCCCCCTGCTTAAGCCAGTACATGTCCAGGCCCGTCTGAAGTTTGCTAGAGAGCATTTGGATGATCCAGAAGAAGATTGGGAGAATGTCATATGGTCAGATGAAACCAAAATAGAACCTTTTGGTAAAAACTCAACTCGTCGTGTTTGGAGGACAAAGAATGCTGAGTTGTTGAAAGTCTGTGTTGCCCAGCCCCAAAACATCACTGCTCTAGAGGAGATCTGCATGGAGGAATGGGCCAAAATACCAGCAACAGTGTGTGAAAACTTTGTGAAGACTTACAGAAAACGTTTGACCTCTGTCATTGCCAACAAAGGGTATATAACAAAGTATTGAGATAAACTTTTGTTATTGACCAAATACTTATTTTCCACCATAATTTGCTAATAAATTCATTAAAAATCCTACAATGTGATTTTCTCGATTTTTTTTCTAATTTTGTCTGTCATAGTTGAAGTGTACCTATGATGAAAATTACAGGCCTCTCTTATCTTTTTAAGTGGGAGAGCTTGCACAATTGGTGGCTGACGAAATACTTTTTTGCCCCACTGTACCCCACTCTTCGCCGCACATGACCACATAACTGGGCAGTAGTCACCGCAGCAGGCCGTTTGCCTCTTGGTAGGCCGTCATTGTAAATAAGAATTAGTTCTTACTTGACTTGACTAGTTCAATAAAGGTTCAGTAAAAATAACTAACTAAATGAGTCCAGATGCGACAGAACTAGGACCTGTCTGGTCCACTGAGATGTCCAGAAAGCACAACCACAGACCTCTTCTCATTTCAGCAACCATTGAGTCTATATGTTTTGACCATGACAGCTTGCTATCTAGGGTTACATCCAGCAGTTTAGTCTCCTCAACTTGCTCAATTGACACATTTTTTTCAAAAATAGATCTAGATGAGGTTTAGGGTTGAGTGAGTGATTTGTCCGAAAAGATACTGATCACCAGCCTATCGCTAGTTAACCCATTGTAAAACTGACTGGAGCTCTATGGGGGTCAGTTATTTATTTTACTGTCATAGCCGACGTGTATACTGTTGAGTCATCAGTGTACATAGACACACAGGCCTTATTCAAGGTCATCAACCTAGTGTAACAGTAAACCAGTAAGGGGGAAATGTCAATAGTCTGTGGTTTCCTCTCCTTGTCTCCTCTCCTTCAATCTGCACTGGTCTGAAAAGAGTCGAGAGGTGAAAATCTGTTTAGTTGAAGGAGTGGAGACACGGTAGAGGAATCTATTTTAGATGATTGAGATACCCCCTAAATTACTCAGAAGGGTATAGGAAACTTAAAAATGCTTCATCTATCTAGAGACTAAAGAAGGGAACAGATTGTGCTGTTAGGAAATGATTTGTCATAGGTCAAGAGCCCCGGGGAACATGGGAATATGACACCCTGAATGCAAGCTGTGGGATTCGAGATGGATGCCACTTCATCATGA
The DNA here is from genome assembly GCF_057628025.1 of Oncorhynchus mykiss. NCBI lineage: Eukaryota > Metazoa > Chordata > Actinopteri > Salmoniformes > Salmonidae > Oncorhynchus > Oncorhynchus mykiss. Next base: position 68,944,987 of record NC_143036.1, read on the forward strand.
CAGAGAGGACATAAAGGAGGATGTGAAAACCCTCATTGGAGATTGGATCAGATAACCGGAGATATTCAGTCCTCAAAATGTGGAGAAAAACACAGATGGGTTGTCAAATTGTGGCACCCATCAGATATATCCATCAGCCTGTATAGGCCTACATGTTTTCTGCCAGGTGGTGGTGTGTGTCTGTGTGTGTCTGTGTGTGTGTGTGTGTGTTCTAAGCAGAACATTGAGAGTAATAATGAAAGAAATGTTGGACTCTTCCTCTTTCATTTGTATCTGTCCCTCTGGTTACTAACAACAGACCATCCCTTGTTACTCAGAGCAGAACATGCAGTATGACCCCCCCCCCCCGTTGCAGGTGTTAATGGTTTCAAGGAGAGATGGAAAAAGCTACTGTGAGTCCCAGCCCCCAGGACTGTTGATGCATGGCCTGCTCGCCCACTACTACCTAGCCCTGAGAAAACACTAGTGTGACAAGACAACTGTTGTTCTTATTCTAGGTAGGGACAATGTGTGTGTATCTGTAGAGGGGGGTGTAGGTGTGTGTGTGTTAAGGCAAGTGTCTGGATGTGTGTGTGGTGTGTCTTGTGTGATTGTATGTGTGTGTGCTGTATTTTGAGTGGGAGAAGATAAGGAGGAATAGAGAGAAAACAATTCCACTGCAGAGGGAGAGAGAAACGGCAGCATTTTAGCTACATAACCAAAAAGACATTTCCAGAAAAACAACAATCTACAGCCTAGGACATTCATTCATTACACATATATGTACTGTACATTCATGTGACTCAATGCTACACTCTTAGAGAAAAGGGTTCCAAAAGGGTTCTTCAGAAGTCCCCATAGGAGAACCCTTTTTGGTTCCAGGTAGAAGCCTTTCGGGTTCCATGTTGAACCATCTGCTGAAAGGCGTCTACATGGATCCCAAAAGAGTTCTACCCAAATGGAACCAAAAAGGGTTCTTCATAGGTTACTCCTATGGGGACCAACGAATAACCCTTTTAGTTTCTAGATATCACCTTTTTTTAAATAAAAGTGTAAAAGGGGCGTGTTTAGACCGTGTGTCAGAGATGGAGGAAGTGAAGTGTGTGTGTAATTTGTGCCATAAGGTCATGGTTCGTTATCTACACCAAGTCCACAGACAGAAGAGGAGAGGAAGTAGGGAATCAACTCAAACACAAAGTTTCTTAATACATATTGGGTTACAAATGTTACCATATAGGAAGATGTGAAGATATTTTGAATTCCTTCTACATTGTTTTCAGTTCCCTAAAAAGGGATAGAGTCAGTTACTTGTGTTCTCTTTTGTTCCTCGCTCTATCCCTCTCTTGCTCCCACTCCTCTCTCATTCGCTCAGATATGCCATCCTTAAAAAAAAAAATCTCTCTCTTTGTCTCTCACAAACTAATGTTCTCCATCTCCCCTTCTCTTCCTCAACCCCCTCTCCCCCTCCTCTCTCTCTCTCTGTATCTCCCCCCACACACTCCTGATTGAGCTCTGCTGAACCTATTTGGGGTCATGGTGATCACTCATTTATCTTTTTCTCCATGGCTACCCACTGGACATGAACGTCATCTCAACGTTGTCACGTTCGTCGTATGAATCGGACCAAGGCACAGCGTGGTATGAATCGGACCAAGGCACAGTGTGGTATGAATCGGACCAAGGCACAGCGTCGTATGAATCGGACCAAGGCACAGCGTCGTATGAATCGGACCAAGGCACAGTGTCGTATGAATCGGACCAAGGCACAGCGTCGTATGAATCGGACCAAGGCACAGCGTCGTATGAATCGGACCAAGGCACAGCGTCGTATGAATCAGACCAAGGCACAGCGTCGTATGAATCGGACCAAGGCACAGCGTCATATGAATCGGACCAAGGCACAGCGTTGTATGAATCGGACCAAGGCACAGTGTGGTATGAATCGGACCAAGGCACAGCGTTGTATGAATCGGACCAAGGCACAGCGTGGTATGAATCGGACCAAGGCACAGCGTCGTATGAATCGGACCAAGGCACAGCGTCGTATGAATCGGACCAAGGCACAGCGTTGTATGAATCAGACCAAGGCACAGCGTTGTATGAATCGGACCAAGGCACAGCGTTGTATGAATCGGACCAAGGCACAGCGTGGTATGAATCGGACCAAGGCACAGTGTGGTATGAATCGGACCAAGGCACAGCGTCGTATGAATCGGACCAAGGCACAGCGTCGTATGAATCGGACCAAGGCACAGCGTCGTATGAATCGGACCAAGGCACAGTATCGTATGAATCGGACCAAGGCACAGCGTCGTATGAATCGGACCAAGGCACAGCGTCGTATGAATCGGACCAAGGCACAGCGTCGTATGAATCGGACCAAGGCACAGCGTCGTATGAATCGGACCAAGGCACAGCGTCGTATGAATCGGACCAAGGCACAGTATCGTATGAATCGGACCAAGGCACAGTATCGTATGAATCGGACCAAGGCACAGCGTCGTATGAATCGGACCAAGGCACAGCGTCGTATGAATCGTACCAAGGCACAGCGTCGTATGAATCGGACCAAGGCACAGCGTGGTATGAATCGGACCAAGGCACAGCGTGGTATGAATCGGACCAAGGCACAGCGTGGTATGAATCGGACCAAGGCACAGCGTCGTATGAATCGGACCAAGGCACAGCGTGGTATGAATCGGACCAAGGCACAGCGTCGTATGAATCGGACCAAGGCACAGCGTGGTATGAATCGGACCAAGGCACAGCGTGGTATGAATCGGACCAAGGCACACCGTCGTATGCGTACATTCTTTATTATTATAAGACTGAACACTGAACAAACTAACCAAAATAACAAAATGACACGTGAAGCTATACAAATGAGTGCTGACAGGCAACTACACATAGACAAGATCTGAAAAACACCAAAGGGAAATGGCTACCTAAATATGACCCCAATCAGAGACAATGATAAACAGCTGCCTCTAATTGGGAACCATATCAGGCCACCATAGACATACACATCACCTAGACCTACAAAAACCTTAGACATACAAAAAACCCTAGACAATACAAAAACTAGCGTACCCACCCTAGTCACACCCCGACCTAACCAAAATATAAAGAAAACAGAGATATCTCAGGTCAGGGCATGACAAACGCCTAGTTTTGATATACATTTGGTTGAGATGTAAACTAACGTCAATTCAATGTGAAGTCAACAAACATGTCATTTGATTTAGGATAAAAGTTGGTGGTACGGGGGGGTGGGGTCTCTGGTCGTTGTGGGGGATTGGGAGGAATGTAAGGGGAGACTCAGGGGATGGGTGGGTGGGAGGGGGACTGGTAAGCAACCTCGGTTGCTAGGTGGGATGGAAAGGGGTGGGAGCCATGCTTTCTTCCGGTCGGGGAGAGGGGCTTTTATTGTGTGTGGGTGTGTGTCAGTCTCCCTACTAGTAAAGGTTGCCTTGACACCATCTAATGTACCTGTTTATGACTGAGGCATTGACGTTACAGCAATCCTCTTGACTTGACGTGGAGAGAGAGGGATCCAGAGAGTGTGTGTGCGTGTCACTGTGCGCTGGCGTGTAAGTCCTGTGAGATCTGTGTGCTGTGTTTGCAGAGCATGTGAGTGAGTGTGTGTCAAGTGCGTGTTTGTGTACCCTATCCTCCCACGTCCTAACCACCAGTGGCTACTCACCCACACACACATTATACACAAGGACAGCTCTAGACAGCACTGTATAATCACTGCCTGACAAAAATAGAGCCTGAAGCAGGGAAGAGGAGGCAAACACTCACATACTCACTCACTCACTCACTCACTCACACACACACACACTCAAGTATTCATACACTATTTGCCAACTTTTTCCCTGTGCATGAATGTTATAAACTCATAAACCCTCTCTGTTGAGCGATGTCTCTCTCTCTCTCTCTCTCTCTCTCTCTCTCTCTCTTTTGACATGGACACACACACTTGGGTTGTCATGAGTAGGACTAACTTTTCTGTCTCAGGCGGAGCACTAATTGCAGGTCTGGGCATAGAGAGCGAGCCATGCCTGACCAGAACTGTCAGTGCCACCAAGCTCATGGGCACAGCAAAACAGAGCCCTTCTGACCACGCAGTGAAGCGTTGGCATCACCGTCCATTGGAGGAATGTGTCATTTAGGAGTTGGCTGATTAATGGAGAAGCTTTGTTAGCTTTGATCACATAGAAAGGGCTTTTAGGCTTTTAGGCTGTGATCGCTTCTGCCCTGGTCAGTAGTGCTCATCATCTCTCATCCTCTCATTTGTTTGGTTAAAAATGTGTTGTTTTTTAAAGTATGGCCTGTTTTTTTTTTAACCGTCTTGGTCTGTGTGTTGGTCTGTGTTTTGGTCTGTGTGTTGGTCTGTGTGTTGGTCTGTGTTTTGGTCTGTGTGTTGGTCTGTGTGTTGGTCTGTGCGTTGGCCCATGCGTTGGTCTGTGCGTTGGTCTGTGTTTTGGTCTGTGTGTTGGTCTGTGTGTTGGTCTGTGTTTTGGTCTGTGTTTTGGTCTGTGTGTTGGTCTGTGTTTTGGCCTTTGTTTTGACCCGTGTTTTGGCCTTTGTTTTGGCCTGTGTTTTGGCTTGTGCTAGCCCTACTCTCATCTCATAATACTTCTCTCAGTGAGATATAATACAAATATAACTAATGTTTGGATCACATGTGTTACAATGATATGGAGTGATATGTTCCCAGAACTGTGAGCTGGCCATTGTTCTCCTCTAGCTGGCTCAGCCCCTTTCATGGTTCACCAGACACCCTGGGGGGAACACAGAGGGGGGGGGGGTAGTGAAATAGGAGGATGAGGTGGTCTAGTCCTCCACTCCAAAGGGAATAATGAGAGCATTTGTTTCTCTCAGGACTCTGTTCATCGCTGGCACCGGCTCAAGCAGGGCGCAGACTCACAGCAACAGGCCAAACGAATAGAAAGGATTTGCCTCAAGAGGCACCCATAGACACCCCATTCACTGGCCAACACTGGCCATGCTTAGGCCCTTATGGTCGGCCTGTAAAGGAGGTTGAGAAGAGAGTACCCAGCTATCCGTCTGGGAACCTTCCCAGGACTTTTAGTTCACATTCCTAGTACGTTCTAAATGTATAAAGTGCATTTGTTTATTTACTTTACATGCATCCAAATTTAAGTCATCACAAGAACTGGTCAAAATATTATAGCAATGGAAAATAAGTGAATGTCCTCTGTCCACTCAATGTTTGCTGTCTGTCTGTAGCAAACTGTGAGCAGACATTTATTGCTTTATACTTTTTTAGGAAAGTAGTCAACATTTTTTTTATTTTTATTTTTTTTTATTTTACCTTTATTTAACCAGGCAAGTCAGTTAAGAACAAATTCTTATTTTCAATGACGGCCTGGGAACAGTGGGTTAACTGCCTGTTCAGGGGCAGAACGACAGATTTGTACCTTGTCAGCTCGGGGGTTTGAACTCGCAACCTTCCGGTTACTAGTCCAACGCTCTAACCACTAGGCTACCCTGCCGCCCCATATTTACAGTACATTCAGAAACCATTCAGACCCCTTGACTTTTTCATTCACAATAAATCCATGATTTATTTTAGACAGGTCTAAAGAAGCATTAAATGAAGAAAATGTAGACTATTTCAGAAGAACAGAATAGCATATTCTGAGTTGTCCTTATGTTAGGTCCTGATCTGGTTATGCCATTTGGCTGTGGGCTACATTAGTTCATTTAGCAGACCAGATTTGCTTAAAATTCCATTATTTTAAATTATTTTATAGTATGAAGAATACAATTGAACAAAGCTGAATAAAGTAGGGAGGATATTTTCTCCCAACGATTTGAGTGTTGCACATGCGGTTATTCTGTGTTGAGCGGTTAACATAGAAATAGGTATCCTATATGCTTCATTTAGAGTTATTCATGTAAATTGTTCTACAAACGTTGGGCTATATGTTTTGATTTTTATTTTTAATACATTGTAAGGCTGCATGATGCGACTTGAAAGGCATGTTTTTTGCTCAGGTTGCACACACTTTATCAGTTTCTCTTTCACAATTTGACAAACACTTGATAATGCCTCGAATTTCACAGCGGCATCCCCTTTGTGTGGTCACAAATGTGTCATAATGCACCCTAAAAAAGTCCATGCCTTTTGCGGCCAGTGGCTGCTGTGCTCTTGGCACGGAGTGCTGCGTTGTGCCCTTCCCCCTGAGTGCTGCATTGTGCCCTTCCCCCTGAGTGCTGCGTTGTGCCCTTCCCCCTGAGTGCTGCGTTGTGCCCTTCCCCCTGAGTGCTGCGTTGTGTCCTTCCCGTGAGTGCTGCGTTGTGCCCTTCCCCCTGAGTGTTGCGTTGTGCCCTTCCCCCTGAGTGCTGCGTTGTGTCCTTCCCCCTGAGTGTTGCGTTGTGCCCTTCCCCCTGAGTGCTGCGTTGTGTCCTTCCCCCTGAGTGCTGCGCGCTCCAAAGCACCTCTCACGCACATTGCTCTCTATCACGTGATCGAGTGTTTCTCACAGGTTACAAGTGAAGACAGAAATATCTGGGGCGCAATTGCCCGAGTCCTTATCCAATTCCAAGGTCCATATTGAAGATATTGGAAGAACTGTTCACATTTACTTTTCGTCAGCCAACAAGATGAGTAGGCCTAACAAACAGCAAAAGCATTAGCCTATGTCAATCTACTATCCCTCATAGTACAAAAGTCCACCTATTCTGTGTGAGAAATAATAAATATTCCAAACATAGTGTAGGACAGTTGTGGGATGCGATAGATCCCAAATTAATACAACCACTAGCATCAAAAAAACGTTTTCACGCAATATGGTTGACTAAACAGATCAGAACGTTATTCACACATGGTAGTAGGATATAAGCATAAAAGTTCCATTAGCGGAAAACACCATTATCAAAAGTGCCCGCAAATGTGATTATGCATTTAATTATTTTATTATATTTGGTGTATTTTTATGGTGAAAATTATCTTCCCCAAACTTCAAACTCACTCGCTGCTCATGTATGCCAGTTAGGCTCGACACCCCTTGCAAACCGGATTAATGTGCTTCATTTTAAGAAGTTATTTGGCCACTTTAGTTGTGATACTCACATAAGAGCTAGGCTACACGAGGTGTGCGACTATGATCACTTTTTTTTAACAAAAAGTTTGTTTCTTATGCTGGGCATCATTCACAAGTGATAATATATCATTCACAAGTGATAGGCTAATATTGTCACCCATCAGACTATTCTTGATTTAATCTTGTCTTTACATATACTAAATAACATGTGTGAAATGTATTTTGATTTAGAATGGACCATTATCATGCACCTGTCTCCAAACAGGGGCAGCTGGGAAAATACATATCATCTATACACTTAAAAACTTCTTAGGGCTGCAATCCCGTTAACGGGATGATATGACAACAGCCAGTGAAAGTGCAGGGCGCCAAATTCAAAACAACAGAAATCTCATAATTAAATTATCCAAACGCTAGTGCAGGTCGAGCATTACTTCGGACAAAAACTTCAAAAAGTTATATTACAGGTCGAAGACACACTTCAAACTAAGTATAGAATCAATCATTAGGATGTTTTTATCATAAATCTTCAATAAAGTTCCAACCGGAGAATTCCTTTGTGTTTAGAGGAGCAGGTCGATATCATGTGGAATGCGCATGACCAGGAAATGGCTCTCTGCCAGTAACCTGACTCATTCAGCTCTTATTCAGTCCCACAACACAGTAGAAGCCACATTAAAGTTTCTAAAGACTGTTGACATCTAGTGGAAGCCTTAGGAAGTACAACTTCATTCATGTCCCACTGTGAATTCAATAGGGCCTGAGCTGAAAATCGACCAACCTCAGATTTCTCACTTCCTGTTTGGATTTCTTCTCAGGTATTTGCCTGCCAAATGAGTTCTGTTATACTCACAGACATCATTCAAACAGTTTTAGAAACTTCAGATTGCTATCCAATACTAATAATAATATGCATATATTGGCAACTGAGACTGAGGAGCAGGCCGTTTACTCTGGGCACCTCTTCCCCAAACTTCTGAGCTTCCAAGCTACTCAATACTGCCCCTGCAGCCGTTAAATAGCAAATGGAGGACACCATGGTTCATTTTCATGCCAGCCAGGTAGGCTATACACATTTTTTGGGTACATTTTAACCCCCTTTTTTTTAACCCCCCCCCATCGCTGCAACTCCCGTATGGATTTGGAAGAGGCGAAGGTCGAGAGCCATGCGCCCTCCGAAACATAACCTTGCCAAGCAGCACTGCTTCTTGACACACTGCTCACTTAAACCGAAAGCCAGCCGCAAGTGTCGGAGGAAACACCGTACAACTGGCGACCGAAGTCAACGTGCATGCGCCCTGCCCGCCACAAGGATTTGCAAGAGTGTGATGGGACAATTATATCCCAGCCGGCCAAACCCTCCCCTAACGATGCTGGGCTGCGACACAGCCCGGGATTGAACACGGGTCTGTAGTGATGCCTCAAGCACTGCAATGCAGTGCCTTAGACCTCTGCGCCACTTGGGAGGCTTCCTGTTGTAGAGAGAAGCAATGTGCTTAATATTAGGAAAGTTGAGAAATAAATATAGTAGGCCTAGCCTACAGAAAGCTGATGGGATCCTCCTCTTTTTAATAGAGGCCATCACTCTGTTTTCTCACGCAATTGCATAGCCGAAATAAATGTTGCGCAACATGAGCTCATGGACTTTTTATTTAACCTTTATTTAACTAGGCACGTCAGTTAAGAAAAAAATATTATTTACAATGACGGACTCTCATTAAGTGTTTGATTCGATTTTCGATTACATTTGATGTCAGAGTGATTAGAGGGACAATAGAGTGCTGAGTACCAGGCAGTTAGTAAGTCTGGTAGGCTAATAATGACCATCAGCAGCATCAAAGCTTGGAGAAGCCTAATTACCATGACTAAACGGTCACGTGGAATTTGACTGCCTTCATGACTCGTGACTGCCGGTGTGATGGTAATATGGTCGTTGCAGCAGCCCTATCTATCCCTCTCACCTCATTTGACTTGTCGTTACCGTTGTCTTTGATTGTTCACAAACGTTTCAGGCCAGTCCACTTCAGGATGTGTGTGTGTACGTGTGTATGTTTACCCACTTCATGACACTCACTTCCCTCTTGTTTACCAGGAGACACCTCTTCAGCGTCCCCTCAAAAAGTGTTCAGTGGTGGGCAATGGAGGGGTCCTGAAGCACAGCGGCTGTGGGAAGGACATTGACCAGGCTGACTTTGTCATGCGGTAAGAGAGGGGCTGTTCGCTCCAGTGCCCGTCCAAATATGATTTGGCCATCCTGCGCTCGCCGGGGCCAGAAAGAGCAGCCAAAGAACATCAGCCATCAGAATTAATGAGAACAGGTGTCATATCTGAGAGAGAGGGAGAGAGAGAGAGAGAGAGAGAGAGGTGTCATAAGAAATGCCTGGGTTTTGAAGGGGGCAGATTAAGTCAGTTTGGCTCTGGAGCCTTGAGAACTAACAACAGAGGGTCTGATTTAGTTGACTAGACTAGTTCTACTTTGGATCACTGTTGTCCCCCCCATCTCAGGCATGCCTGGCTGGCTTAAACCAGGCTTAAACCAGGCTTGAAACTGGGAAAGGCAAGACTGAAATAATAACTTTGGAGCTCCAACTCCATCCAAAGCCTATAGGCTCACTGGCTGCCTGACTGGAAGTTTGCACTAGAGAAATGTTGTGTTCATTCAATGCAGATAAAACTATTTTCTAAGTTATAATTTTGTTACAACTTTAGTATCACAATGTGTTAACATTAAATGGTTAAGAAAAGGCAAGACAAAAAGCTAAAAGCTAATTCCATTCTGAAAGCAAAACATGAATAACCACTATCTGCAATCCTGACCAAGTTGTCAAATAGTGAAAGATTTATGGACACTGTAAAGTCACTATCAGTATATTAATACACATGTGTACTTGTGTTTTTCGTATCTAGGTGCAACCTTCCACCACTGTCTAGGGAGTATGTTGAGGATGTGGGGACCAGAACCAACCTGGTGACAGCCAACCCCAGCATCATTGAGAAGAGGTACACTCCTTTCCTTTCAAAACTGCTGTTGACTGTGAAATGTATGGGTGTGTGGGACAGCATCCAAGTCTTCTCCTTTTCAGTCCTCTCCCTCTTTCTCTCCATCCTTTCTCTCTACTACTCTGTTTCCCATTCTCTCCCCGCCCTATCTCTCTCACTCTCTTATTCTCTCCTGCTATCTCTCCTCTCCAGTTATCTCTCTCTCTTTCCCTTTCTCTTTCCCTCTCTCTTTCTCTCCTACCATCTCTCCTCTCCAGCTCTCTCTCCCACTCTTATTCTCTCCTGCGATCTCTCCCTCTCTTATTCTCTCCTGCGATCTCTCCCTCTCTCTTTCTCTACTGCTTTCTCTCCTACCAAGGTCTCTGTCTTCTCTCCCTCTCTGTCTTCTCTCCCTCTCTATATTCTCTCCCTCTCTCTTTCTCTACTGCTTTCTCTCCCCCCAAGGCCTCTGTCTTCTCTCCCTCTCTATATTCTCTCCCTCTCCCTTTCTTTCTCCCTCTCATGATGTCTACTGTCAGTTCCAGATGTTACATCCTAAGAGCTTTGTCTGTTGTCTTGTCCTAGCAGCAGCTTCCCTCCTCCAGATTGGTGTTTTATAGAGGAGCCATGATCCAGAGCCAAAACGTGTGTGTGTGTGTGTGGTCTTGTTCTTCTATCGTTGTGGGGACCTGAAATCCCCAAATGGCCCCCACAAGGATAGTACAACAAGGAATATTCTCCCTCATGGGGACTATTTTAAGCTTAGGGGTTAAGTTTAGGGTTAGGGTAACAATTTGGGTAAGAATTGGGGTTAGGGTTAAGGGTTAGGTTTAGGTTTTATGAATGGACATACATTTTAGGTCCCCACAAGGAGACAAGAACAAGTTTGTGTGTGTGTGTGTTTGAACAGAGCCTCTTTGTGTCTGTTTAGAATGCTACTCTGTGCTGCTGAAATGTGTTCCCATTTTCAGCAATGCGTTTCCTCTCAGTGTGTTTCTGAACCACGTTGTTGCCAACACACCCCCTGCTGCTTCCCATCATCTCATCTCTGTGCATTTAAAGATTGACATCTCGTGACATTATCATTGGATGTTGGCACAACCTCACTCTTGTCCTCAAGACATTTTGTTGATATTTTGAAGCTCAATCACGGTGAGGGCAGGTAGGCTGTACTGTATATTGTTTACATTTGGGTTGATTCGAAATGCAATGCAGTACAATTGAATCCCCGCCTCCACAAGCAACTACACCGACACCTATAAACCGGCTAGATTATGAACAACACATACAGTATGACATATCCCGAGAGCACATATCCATAATACCATAGTCCATAAATACCCATGGAATGAGGACGCCAATTCTATCAGAACTCTATAGATACTTCCAGAACCCATTTCACATGACATCCACAGTAGATTTAGCCTGGAATGCATGACCAGATCAAATAGATTTACCAAAACAATCACCCTCTGTGACCATAGTGTGTGTGTGTGTGTGTGTGTGTGTGTGTGTGTGTGTGTGTGTGTGTGTGTGTGTGTGTGTGTGTGTGTGTGTGTGTGTGTGTGTGTGTGTGTGTGTGTGTGTGTGTGTGTGTGTGTGTGTGTGTGTGTGTCTGTACATCCACGTGGCTCTACTGGCATAGAGTTTAGAATTCCAAAGGCAACATTTGCATGGATAAACAGCAAGTGGTAGTTACCGTAGAAATATAATGACTACAACAGGGAAAGCCCCCTCTGACCATAGCAATGCAGATGTCGCTCCACCATTTCCTGGTGGCAAAATGTTCTAATGTGTAAATGTTCTAATAGTTTGGCCTAATTTCAGTTTGTGACAAAACAAGTCATTGTGTAGAGAATCATTGTACCATCTAAACCACTGTGAAATAAATATTATTTAAATTACCAAAAATATTGTATTTTCAGCTGTTTGAAGCTGGTGCACTAAACCAAAAGAAAAAGACGCAAAAACTAAACTTAAGAATAGAAATAGGGCACATAGAGCTGGTCTTCCGCTTCTTAGACTTGCTTTCAATGAGAATTACAGATCTATAACACATTTCTATGTGAATTTGATCAGGTCTACCAAAAACGTACATATTGTAGCTTTAGCTGTACACTCATGGGTACACCAATATGACCTCCGGTCCACTGTCATGGAACGTTGACTGGGGCTGTCCATTCTATAGGTTCTATTTCTATGGTACTCACACATTCTCATCTCTATCTCTCTCTCTCCCTACTCAGGTTCCAGAACCTTCTTTGGTCGCGGAAAAGCTTTGTGGAGAGCATGAAGGCCTACGGCTCCAGCTACATTTACATGCCAGCCTTCTCCATGAAGCCGGGCACCGACCCCTCCCTGCGGGCACACTACGCCCTTGCCGACACCTCGTCCAACCTCACCATGCTGTTTGCCAACCCCGAGTTTCTCAGGACCGTGGGAAAGTTCTGGAAGGGTCGCGGAGTGCATGCCAAGCGCCTGTCCACAGGCCTCTTCCTGGTCAGCCTGGCGCTGGGGCTGTGTGAGGAGGTGACGGCCTACGGCTTCTGGCCATTCAGCGTTGGGCTCGACGAGCAGCCCGTCAGCCACCACTACTACGATAACGTGCTGCCGTTCAGCGGGTTCCACGCCATGCCTGAGGAGTTTGTCCAGCTCTGGCAGTTGCACAAGAGCGGCACACTGCGTATGAGGGTGGGACACTGCCCACCTCGGGAAGGGGCTATATAAGACTCAAGGGACCCTCCCCTAATAAATCTTCCCTTCCTTTCGCTTACAACCCACCAGCCCCCTGCGATCGTCCCCTGCAAACCACCCGCAAACCACCACCTCTTTCTCCACCATTAGCATGAGAATGTAACCCATGGTTACCCACCAAGCTGAGAAAGCCCCCACACACCCCCTCTCTCTATCCTGTCCTCCATCCACTCTCACTATGTGTGTGTTTGTGTGCGTGCGTGTGTGTTTGTGTGTGTGTGTGCGTGAGTGCAGAGAGGAGGTCTACTAACGGTCTCAGCTAGGGCTGGAGGATTCTTTGTGTTTTGACTACTCAATGTGACATAGGGAGCAGCTGGGCCCAATGCCCCCACTGAGTCTTTGTTAAACAGAGACAGAAGGAACAATCCTAACCAAGAGGTTTTCATAGAAGTCTTAAGAGAACAGACTGAAAGACTTGAAACACAGAAGGAAAAAGGAAAGGAGGAAGCAAGATGTCCTGGTACCTAGGTGTCCTGGTACTAGGCTATGAGTGTCCTGGTACCTAGGTGTCCTGGTACTAGGCTATGAGTGTCCTGGTACCTAGGTGTGCTGGTACTAGGCTATGAGTGTCCTGGTACCAAGGTGTCCTGGTACTAGGCTTGTATGAGAGCAGACTAAAAGGGAGAATGAAAGATGTCTTGGTACCTTGCTCGTTCGAAGGAGTTTGTTATTTTTTGTCTTGAACAACAACCCTTCACGGACATCTTAAGCAACCAATCAGCATTGAGGTTCAAAGTAGGATCCAATAGAAAAGGAGAGTGAAGCACGATATCGAGCTCCTAGAATGTTCCATTTTACAGCCAAGCTGAACAGATCCCTGTTCACTAAAAGGGAAGCCAAGAACATTGCAGTGTTTGATAAATATCTGTATGTTAATTTATATTTGTTAATCATGACTTTAATTATACATGTTTTTCATTTTATATAGGTTGATGTTCTACGTTGATTTAGTAATGTTACGATTGAGAGCTGAGTATGTATTTAAATCTTTTCACAAAAATCCACTACAGAGAAAAAGATGTGAGCTTTACAAATCATGACCTCATCTGTGTGTGTTCATCGAGAGGTTGTGGCCTTGAAGGTTCACCCCCCGTTCACGCTACGAGTGCTTATTGGTATGGTCCACTTACAAACACACTCCATTGACAAGCTACCATATCTTTCACTCTTGACTGAGTGATGACAACACGGCATGTTTCTGTTCAGGTGCCGGACACCTGTTCACATTGAACTTGAACATTCATACTCTTCTTCATCACCATCGTCATCGTCCTCACCATCATCAGTGTGCGTCTGAATGTCAGGTCAGTGACCTGAACTTTGCTGTCCTGCATTTATTTCTAGGTGTTTTTTTTTGTGTAATTCATAACAGGATTGGGATCAGTTCCATTTAAACTCGGTCAATTCAGGAAGTAAACTGATATTCCAATTGAAATGGAATTGACTCCAACCCTGATCCGTATACACATACAAGGGAATGAACATATGATGTGTAGTAGGTGCTAGTTCTTCTGTCCTTCTGTCATCATCACCAAACAGTTGAGACAGTGGAAGAGGGCTGGCCCTTTAGGTTTTACATGGACTCCTGTCTTGAATTTTGTTATGATACGTTTAAATGTTGTTACTGTCATTGATATTTTGGTTGTGCAAATGTGACCAGTACCAAATCATGTCATGGGCCCATCTAGGTCTGCATGGGTCATGCACGGAGTCTAGCACCAACACTGAAACAACATTTAAACAACGTTTGGACTAACCTACAGGTACAGAACAGATCATGTGAATTATGAGGTTTCTTCAAACCCATATCTACTGTATAATGAAAGGTTTTTGTGCCTTCAGAATTCACCAAGGCAAAGGGAAATGCTAGACATTACTGTATGCTGTCTTTAGAATGACATTTTCCCTTGTCCCCCTTTTGAAGCTGATTTCCACAATCACAATGTGACACTGCGACATCACAGAATAATATAGTACTACAGTAGAGAGGATCATATAGGGAGGTGGTAATACAGTAGTATGAATTATTTGAGCCATTTGAATGTTTGAAGTATTTCAAGTGTGCATCTGAAATGGCACCCTAATCCCTATGTAGTGTATTACTTGTGACCATAACCCATAGGGTGCACTACATCTGGAATAGGGTACCATTTCTGACAGTACCAAGTCAAAATGACCCCCTTGACCTCTATATGAAAACCATTTGACTAAGGAAACAAGTCCAGAGTCTTAGATTGAGCTGGTTGTTGTTGGACCAAGTCAGTTAATGTTAAACCAAACCTGTTTAAAGTCTCTTCATTGCCAGTCTTGATGAAAACTTGTGCTCTCTTCCAACCAGGAATTGAACTGTTGATCATTTTTAAAAACGAATGTGATTCAATTGATGACACGTATTTGCACCTTCGGGCCCACTTTATTTGGATAGTCTGGATAGTCCATCTGTAGATGGTCTTACTTACTATCAACAAACTATCTGTTGAGAAGCAACTGATTGCTAAGGTTAGGGTAAAGGTTAGGGCTAGGGTAAAGGTTAGGGCTAGGGTAAAGGTTAGGGCTAGGGTAAGGCTTAGTAGATAGTTAGTTGACATGTTATCCAAATAAAGTGTTCTCACCGTCTGGTTCCTCTGCCCAGTATTGTGAATGAGAAATATTTCACTGTGTCATTTGCAGTAAGCATGACTGTGACTCTGTATGTGTTTTGGGGTTCTGACTTTCAAACTCATTCTGTCCATTATTTTGTGAAGCGCCATATTGGGTTGATTATGCCCCAAAATAAATAGCGCAAATTGTACCTCAATATCGGTTTTGCTGGCAATCCCTTTTAGCCTTAGTATGGGTACCAGTCATTTGCCAAAGGACAGAAGTGGCAAGGAGTGGAATGTTAGCTAACAATACTGGTACTCAGTCTATATTAGCCTACTCTGGGGTTGAATTGTGACGTAATGCAAACACAATGTGACGTTCTCAGCTACACAGTGTGTGTGAGCGAATCCTACTTACTGTGTCATGAATAAGATGACGTCTAGTTAACGAGGGCTTCTGCACAGTGCTACTTTGAATCTTTCCTACGTATATTTAGATGTGTTTTTAGTGTATGCCATTACCAGGTTCATTTGGACAATAGATATAAATGTGTTTTCTTTGCTTTGCTTTGCCTTGAATTTGTTTTGGAAAAATACTTTGGAAAGGAAAAAAAGCAGTGAGGTTTTTACATTATTAAACTGTTAATGTGTATTCAAACCTTGTGTCAATCACCTTACGTCAGCTCAATGCTGTTTTTGGCGAGAGTACCCTGCCTGAGCATGTTCGAATACAGGAAGTCAAAATGAAGGACTGAAATGTGTTTTATGTGCCACCTGGACTATGCCAAGAAAATCATTGCATCCAAATAAGAGGTAAACACTGGTATCCAATAAAGAAGGGGATAATATTGAATCACTACCACTCTTGTGTTTTGTTTTCACTCTTCTTTGTTCTCAAATGATTCCATTGTCTTTTAATTCAATGGGGCTATGGTCCCCTTCACTTACAGATGGGCAACATCTGTTATCGTAGCTAATGGTCATTAGTTAACCAGCACATTTAATTGATTGATGAAACGCAGATGGGTGCCATTAACCCATTGTTCCTCAGAAAGCCTATTGTAGTATAGCCTTGTGCAAACCATCCTGATCGCATGAGCTTACTACAAGGATAGCAAAACAGAATGGAAACTCGCAAAATCTAGATGGTTCGTACGAGGATAATTGTGATTGGGCCTGCTGTTCAACTCAAGGCAAGCCTATGGGAGAAGGGCGTGTACAACTACTAAACTATTTTGCGAAGGATCTTTTCATTTGCCTTGTCATTGCGTGATATGGGTAATTCCATGTAACTGAATTACCCTGAGACTCTGACGTTTCACTTTAGAATGTAGTATGCCAAACAAAAAACATGGATTTCAAAGTTTAACAAACCAACTCTGCGCAATGATGACTTTGAACAATTCACACAGAACATAAAAAAAATATTATTCTGTTACCAAACATTTCTTCCAGTAAATGTGTTTTGTCAAATTCTCAGTGGAAATTGTAAAAACTAGTCCTTGTACATAGAGTTGTATGGTTTGTTAAACTTTGAAATCAATATGTTTTGTTTGTTCTACATTTTAAAGTGAAAAGTCTCAGCGTAATTCCGCTACCATGGAATTATTGCCCATATGTAATCTTGTCCACCAGCTGGCTCTCTCTCTCTGTTTAACCTATGTAGTAGCAATTGAGCCTGGGGACGAAGTTATGTGATATACCAGAGCTGAACCACAAATCGATGTCCCTCAGGTGCTTCTGAGTTTTGTTTTGCCGGATGTCTAGCCCGGATTTTCTGTACTTGAAACACTTGTGCTTTGCTTTTCAACTCGCTAAAAGCTAGCTAGTTGGAGTCTGTGTTTACTTCTGTTTGTACCACCTCACGGTAAAGCAACGCATGAGTTGAAAATATTGAAGGCATGCAGTACACAGAATGGACCGCAGCTTAGTGCGGAACCCCCAAAGTAGGGTTCCGGACTGCTCCTTTAAAAATGAACAACTTCCGCTGAAATGCAAAGAGTTTGATGCATCTGGTGGACATGAGGTGTCAGGCACAAGAACTTATGTGAACTCAGAAAGCAGGTGTTGGTGACATTACATTAACTTCCTGTTGTAATGATTGCATGTGTGTTTATAATGCATAAGGAGATAACTCTGATGGTGGTCAAGTTCAGAAAATCTATTTAATATGCAGAAATCGCTCCTCCATTTCCTGGTTGCTAAAAATCTAATCGTTCGCACCATTTCAGTTTCAGTGTAGAGAATCATTTTATCATCTAAATCTCTGTGAAATATATTTAGCATTATCAAAAATATTGTATTTTCAGCTGGTATACAAAACCGACAGTAAAAGGTGCTAAAAAATGAAACTTAAGAACAGGAAGCATAAAAGGAAACTTAAGAACAGGAAGCGTAAAAGGAAACTTAAGAACAGGAAGCATAAAAATGTAGCACATAGAACAGCTTTACTACTTCTTAGACTGTCTTTCTATGAGAATGACAGCCAGTTTGCTCTGCTCTGTGAAGGGAGTAGTACACAGCTTTTTAAGAGATCTTCAGTTTATTGGCAATTTCTCGCATGGAATAGCCTTCATTTCTCAGAACAAGAATAGACTGACAAGTTTCAGAAGAAAGGTTTTTGTTTCTGGCCATTTTGAGCCTGTAATCGAACCCACAAATGCTGATGCTCCAGATACTCAACTAGTCTAAAAAAAGGCCAGTTTTATTGCTTCTTTAATCAGCACAACAGTTTTCAGCTGTGCTAACATAATTTCAAAAGGGTTTTCTAATGATCAATTAGCCTTTTAAAATGATAAACTTGCATTAGCTAACACAATGTGCCATTGGAACACAGGAGTGATGGTTGCTGATAATGGGCCTCTGTACGCCTATGTAGATATTCCATTAAAAATCAGACGTTTCCAGCTACAATAGTCATTTACAACACTGGTGGATGTTCTTTTAAAGGGGGAAAAATGCTTTTCATTCAAAAACAATGAACTTCTTCCTAAGTGACCCCAAACTTTTGAACGTTAGTGTATTTTTCCAGGTGTGTTAGGGGTTACAACAGGGTAATTGTGTTTTATAGTATGAATAATGGAGGTGCTGTAGAGTGGTGGCTCAGCCTCTGAAACGTCGATTAACACAGTCAAAGTGGCCTAGTTCCTTGGCCCATGCATTTTGGACCATGTGTCAGCAAAAACTCCCCAGCTGCTCTTCTGTCCCAGACGCAGACATTTCAGCATCACAGGGTTATTTTTATGATCAAGGCTGTCATTTGTAAGTCTGGAGAAAGAGAGAGAAGGAGAGAGAGAGAAAGAGAGAGAAGGAGAGAGAGACAGTCTTACAGGAGTGGAGAACAGGGGATATGGAGAAAGATATGTGTTATTAGATGACAGGTGTTTATCCGTGCACAAACAGTCATTTTGTGTGTGTGTGTGTGTGTGTGTGTGTGTGTGTGTGTGTGTGTGTGTGTGTGTGTGTGTGTGTGCACAGTACCGGTGGGCATGAGGAAATGTTTATGTTTTATATGCACTGATTCCTAAACCAAGGATCCGTAAACCACCTGACATTATCACGTATGGTTTACGGTTGCAGATAAGACTTGGATTTACAGATACTGGAACAGCATTATTGTTTCATACTTTATCTGCAACTTGAATGTGTTTTACTGTTTGCCATTATTTCCTAGCGTGACCTTACTGCTGGATGGTAATCTGATGGAGATCTAACGTTTATGAAACATGATAATATCCCAGATAATGGGCACCAGATGAAAGCTTTAAAAGCCACCAGGAAATGGATTTCAGCGCCTACACACTGACTAACATGCACGAAGACATGCACGAACACATACGTACACCCACCCACACTGCTTTCAGAGAGAGCATATCATTTGCAGGAGAGAAATCATTGCAATTTTCACACTGCTGTTTATTCTTCTTTTAGTTAACCAAACTCTCTGCAGCACACTGATCTGCCCTGAGGTGGGATTTATTCTACAATTCTTCATATGATTCTCCACTCTCTCTCTCCCTCTCATTCTCTCTCTCATCTGCTGCATTCGTCTCCCACTCACTCCTTAGTCGTGGACCTCTATTCATCTTTCCTGCTCTCCTGTAAACCCCTTTCTTTTTTTTTAGAAGGATGCTCGCCTCAGAGGATGAGCTGTAAATAAATTCAGCCCCAGAATGTTAATAGAAATAGGTTGAAAGAAGAGCCGCTACCTTGATTTGTATCCAAGCCTCTGGAGTAGACAGACGTATTGAGCAGAACAGATACTCATGATGTCAATGTTTGCAGATGTTGTTTGTTGATGTCTGTACTGACGTGGGACTGTCCTACAGCTATCTATTTTGTCTGGTGTTTTACACAGTATCCACTGTATAGACCAGTGTTTCCCAACTGTTGGGGGTACTGGAGGACCAGGGTTGGGCTGTTGGGGGTACTGGAGGACCAAGGTTGGGCTGTTAGGGGTAATGGAGGACCAGGGTTGGGCTGTTGGGGGTACTGGAGGACCAGGGTTGGGCTGTTGGGGGTACTGGAGGACCAGGGTTGGGCTGTTGGGGGTACTGGAGGACCAGGGTTGGGCTGTTAGGGGTAATGGAGGACCAGGGTTGGGCTGTTGGGGGTACTGGAGGACCAGGGTTGGGCTGTTGGGGGTAATGGAGGACCAGGGTTGGGCTGTTGGGGCTACTGGAGGACCAGGGTTGGCCTGTTGGTGGTAATAGAGGACCATGTTTGGGCTGTTGGTGGTAATGGAGGACCAGGGTTGGGCTGTTGGGGGTACAGGAGGACCAGGGGTGGATGAAACTGGTGTAGACAACCGTTCCAGCCAGGGATGTGAGTGAGTGTGGGATTGGATAGCAAGATCTTTAAGCAATGTTGTGCTGCTATTTTTATTGACTTGGCCAAAGCTTTTGATATGGTAGACCATTCCATTCTTGTGGGCCGGCTAAGGAGTGTGGGTGTCTCTGAGGGGTCTTAGGCATGGTTTGCTCTCTCAAAGAGTACAGTGTATAAAGTCAGAACATCTGCTGTCTCAGCCACTGCTTGTCACCAAGGGAGTACTACAAGGCTTCTCAATTTACATCAACAACAAAGATCATGTAGTACGAAGCTCTCTCATCCATTTATATGCAGATGATACAGTCTTATACTCAGCTGGCCCCTCCACTGATTTTATGTTAAACGCTCTACAACAAAGCTTTCTTAGTGTCCAACAAGCTTTCTCAACCATGAACACCTCCAAAACAAAGGTCCTGTGGTTCAGTAAGAAGAATGCCCCTCTCCCCACAGGTGTGATTACTACCTCTGATGGTTTAGAGCTTGAGGTAGTCACCTCATACAAGTACAGTGCCTTGCGAAAGTATTCGGCCCCCTTGAACTTTGCGACCTTTTGCCACATTTCAGGCTTCAAACATAAAGATATAAAACTGTATTTTTTTGTGAGGAATCAACAACAAGTGGGACACAATCATGAAGTGGAACAACATTTATTGGATATTTCAAACTTTTTTAACAAATCAAAAACTGAAAAATTGGGCGTGCAAAATTATTCAGCCCCCTTAAGTTAATACTTTGTAGCGCCACCTTTTGCTGCGATTACAGCTGTAAGTCGCTTGGGGTATGTCTCTATCAGTTTTGCACATCGAGAGACTGACATTTTTTCCCATTCCTCCTTGCAAAACAGCTCGAGCTCAGTGAGGTTGGATGGAGAGCATTTGTGAACAGCAGTTTTCAGTTCTTTCCACAGATTCTCGATTGGATTCAGGTCTGGACTTTGACTTGGCCATTCTAACACCTGGATATGTTTATTTTTGAACCATTCCATTGTAGATTTTTCTTTATGTTTTGCATCATTGTCTTGTTGGAAGACAAATCTCCGTCCCAGTCTCTTTTGCAGACTCCATCAGGTTTTCTTCCAGAATGGTCCTGTATTTGGCTCCATCCATCTTCCCATCAATTTTAACCATCTTCCCTGTCCCTGCTGAAGAAAAGCAGGCCCAAACCATGATGCTGCCACCACCATGTTTGACAGTGGGGATTGTGTGTTCAGGGTGATGAGCTGTGTTGCTTTTACGCCAAACATAACGTTTTGCATTGTTGCCAAAAAGTTCAATTTTGGTTTCATCTGACCAGAGCACCTTCTTCCACATGTTTGGTGTGTCTCCCAGGTGGCTTGTGGCAAACTTTAAACAACACTTTTTTATGGATATCTTTAAGAAATGGCTTTCTTCTTGCCACTCTTCCATAAAGGCCAGATTTGTGCAATATACGACTGATTGTTGTCCTATGGACAGAGTCTCCCACCTCAGCTGTAGATCTCTGCAGTTCATCCAAAGTGATCATGGGCCTCTTGGCTGCATCTCTAATCAGTCTTCTCCTTGTATGAGCTGAAAGTTTAGAGGGACGGCCAGGTCTTGGTAGATTTGCAGTGGTCTGATACTCCTTCCATTTCAATATTATCGCTTGCACAGTGCTCCTTGGGATGTTTAAAGCTTGGGAAATCTTTTTGTATCCAAATCCGGCTTTAAACTTCTTCACAACAGTATCTCGGACCTGCCTGGTGTGTTCCTTGTTCTTCATGATGCTCTCTGCGCTTTTAACGGACCTCTGAGACTATCACAGTGCAGGTGCATTTATACGGAGACTTGATTACACACAGGTGGATTGTATTTATCATCATTAGTCATTTAGGTCAACATTGGATCATTCAGAGATCCTCACTGAACTTCTGGAGAGAGTTTGCTGCACTGAAAGTAAAGGGGCTGAATAATTTTGCACGCCCAATTTTTCAGTTTTTGGTTTGTTAAAAAAGTTTGAAATATCCAATAAATGTCGTTCCACTTCATGATTGTGTCCCACTTGTTGTTGATTCTTCACAAAAAAATACAGTTTTATATCTTTATGTTTGAAGCCTGAAATGTGGCAAAAGGTTGCAAAGTTCAAGGGGGCCGAATACTTTCGCAAGGCACTGTATGTGGGAGTATGGCTAGACGGTACACTGTCCTTCTCTGGCACATATCAAAGCTGCAGGCTTTGTCCGGGAGAGCTCTCACCTGGGCTACTGTTGTGTGAGAACAACAGCCGGCCATATGCGCTTGTCTGGAGTGGTTTGTGGGAGAAGTGAGGAAGGTTTTTGAAGCCCCGTTCTCCGGGAAAGAGGGTGCCTGGAAGCTAATCCAGCTTCGGCAGGACTCCTGCAATGATTTCCACACGTTGGCAGCAGAGAGTGCTTGGAACCAAGAGGCACTTTTCGATAAGTTCCTGCACGGCATCTCGGAGGGGGTCAAGGACGAGGTTGCAGCCTGGGAGTTACCTACACATGTCCAGGGATCCCACCTTGCCTCCGAGTCATCCCGGAAATTCCCGACGGTCTTGTTCCTGAGAGATCCCGAGGCTTCCCAACCTGCCCCGAGGGCTGCCGAAGATGGCCAAGTCACCACTTCCTGAGCCTATGCCACTAGGCAGAGCTAGGCTGTTGCCAGTGGAACGGCAATACAGGATCGACGCGAAGAGATACGGGAAGGGGACGAGTGGAATACCGCCTTCAACACGGTCAGCAGTCACTACGAGTATCTGGTACGACCTCGGGCAGGGGGTTCAAGTACCTGGTTGACTGGGAGGGTTATGGCCTGGAGGAGAGGTGCTGGGTCCTCGCCAGGGACATCCTGGACCTAGGCCTCATTGCGGATTTTCAACGCCGACACCCCGGTCAACCAGGTATGCGCCCAGGTAGGACGCCTTGAGGCGCCCCTTGGGGGGGGGGGGGGACTGTCACACCCTGATCTGTTTCACCTGTCTTTGTGGTTGTCTCCACCCTCCTCCAGGTGTCGCCCATTTTCCCCATTATCCCCTGTGTATTTATACCTGTGTTCTCTGTTTGTCTTGTGGGAAATTTTCTGTTAAACCCTACTCATGCTTGTGTACTAAACAATCCTTCTTTAAGCCTGACATTGGGCTTGAGATAGTTTCTTTAACCAACTCATATAAGATAGGAAAAGTGTGTGTGCGCATTGAGAGAGGCCTGTTCTAACTGTTCTGTGTGTGTAGAGGGACCCATGATGTCTGGGCACTCAGCCAAGAATATGACATAAACTGACTGGTTCCTCTTGATCCTAGACAGAGTAAAGGTTATATCCTGTACACCAGTAACAGAGACATTATTCTGTTTTGTAGCCTGTTTCTGGGGAAAGATTGTGGTGGAGAAATCTGAATTAGCTAAGTAACAAAGATAATTAGGATGTCTTATCTGCAGAATATGCTTATGATTGGACTTTTGAACTCTTGCCATTAGAATGTCTCCTTTCGTACTCTGGTGTTGGCAGCTGCACTTCCTGGGGAAGTGGGGAACCATTCACTTGTCTCCACAGTGTGCATCAGTCACCTCCTCCTAGGGGGAGATTTTTTTCTCCCCTAGTTCAAGGTGGAAACTAAGTAACAACAAATGTCCTAAGTTCTTAGTACTGAACAAAGCAACAAGTTCTTTGTAATTGGGGCCGAAGGTCTGGCACAGGATATGTGGGCTTGGTGTTAGGAACCATTGTATGTCATCTCTGAGGTTGCACCTATACTGACCTATCCTGAGATAGTATATAACCAAGAAGCTAACTCCACTCAGTGGGCTCTCACTCCATCTCTCCTTTTGCCTCTCCTAGTTATTAGTTAAAGGTAGAATTTCCACCACAGTCTGTTGCCAGTTTGTCTTGTTTGTCAAATCAACCAGCATTTTTCTCAGCTCCTGCTTTTTCCCAGTCTCTCCTTTTCTCGCCCCCCTGCTTTTGAACCTCTGCCTGACCAGACCGTGAGCCTGCCTGCCGTCCTGTACCTTTGTCGCTGACTGCCTTGACCTGCCTTGACCTATAAGTAAAATTCTTTAATAATAAATGGGTATATATCGTTAATTCTGTTATTATGCCTCTCTTTAGGGTATTTTGAGGGATGGAGGGGTATTTTGAGGGAAAGAGGGGAATTTGGATGGATGGAGTGGTATTTTGATGGATGGAGTGGAATTTTGATGGATGGAGGGGTATTTTGAGGGTATTTTGAGGGGTATTTTGATGGGTGGAGTAATATTTTGATGGCTGGATGGATATTTTGAGGGGTGGAGGGGTATTTTGATGGATGGGGGATTTTGATGGATGGAGGGGTATTTGGATGGATGGAGTGGTATTTTGATGGATGGAGGGGTAATTTGAGGAGTGGAGGGGTATTTTGAGGGGTGGAGTGATATTTTGATGGCTGGATGGATATTTTGAGGTGTGGAGGGGTATTTTGATGGCTGGATGGATATTTTGAGGCGTGGAGGGGTATTTTGATGGCTGAATGGATATTTTGAGGTGTAGAGGGGTATTTTGATGGCTGGATGGATAGTTTGAGGCGTGGAGGGGTATTTTGATGGCTGGATGGATATTTTGATGGATGGTGGGGTGTTTAAAGGGATGGAGTAGTATTATGAGGGGTATTTTGAGGGGTTGTTTAAAAGTCTTACTCACATCGGCTGCGGAGAGCATGATCACACAGTCGTCCAGAACAGCTGCTGCTCTCATGCTTGTTTCAGTGTTACTTGCCTCGAAGCGAGCATTGGAGTTATTTAGCTTGTCTGGTAGGCTCGAGTCGCTGAGCAGCTCTCGGCTGTGCTTTCCAATGTAGTCTGTAATAGTTTGCAAGCCCTGCCACGTCCGACATAAAACAAGCTTATATTTGGAGTTCTGGTGGGCTGACTGTTGAAATAAGCTTATGAAGCATTTATAAGTGACATTCTTCAATAATAAATGGATATATATCGTTAATTCTGTTATTATGCCTCTCTTTAGGGATGGAGGGGTATTTTGAGGGGTGGAGGGGTATTTTGATGGATGGAGGGGTATTTTGAGGGAAAGAGGGGTATTTGAGGGATGGAGGGGTATTTTGATGGATGGAGGGGTATTTTGAGGGGTGGAGTAGTATTTTGATGGATGGAGGGGCATTTGGATGGATGGAGGGGTGTTTTGATGGATGGAGGGGTATTTTGAGAGGCATTTTGAGGGGTGGAGGGTATTTTGAGGGATGGAGGAGTATTTTGATGGATGGAGGGGTGTTTTGAAGGGGTATTTTGAGGGGTGGAGAGGTATTTTGAGGGATGGAGTGGTATTTTGTGTGGTATTTTGAGTGGACGTCCTTTAGGGACAACAGATTTTTTTATGAAAACAGCTAACTTCCTGCATTTCAACACATTATGCCATGGGGCAGAGAGAAAAATGTGACGCTTTATAGCTCAACTCATGCACTTCACATTTTGCCTTGAAGATGTGAGAACATTTTGCATTTTTAAAGCTACATTTTTGCTACTCTACACATTTTGCCATTAGGTTGAGAGAAAGTTACTGTCCAAGTTACTGTTACTGTTCTTATTCTGTTAACTCGTACACAAATAATGTTGTAAACTCATCCATAATTGTATGTGTGGCCAAAGCATAAATTGTACTTTAAACAACCTTTCTCAAATGTGTATCTCGACCAGACCATTTTGATATGCCCACACTATTTTAAAGCAGAACATCTGCTTTTTAACATACTTCATTGCAATTTTGGGGAAGGAAAACTATTTAACTCATAGTGTAATGAATTATAGGTCATAGTTCATAGAAATCTGGAAACACTGGACAGTTACTTTAAATAACATATTTCAACTGTATAACTGATCAATGCCCCAACATACCAGGTCATGTAATGATTACATGTAAAATACACATTTGAGGTGGGGTTTTAGAATGATTTTTTTCTCAAATTTATGCTTTGGCATCAAACATGAGTATAGGAGTCAACAACATTGCTTGGGTATGAGTTAAAAGAATATGAGATTTTAATTTGACAGTTACTTTAATCACATCCTTCTGGCAGTAACACAATAGTTCAATGTTAGGAAATGGATTTGCAATGTGTAGTCCTCTTTCCCTTTTGTTTTCAGTCGGTGTGCATTTGAAGCAGCTGTATGGCTGTGCCATATTTTGGTCATAAAACACCCTGTCTTAGAAACCAGATGCAGTAGCCCTGTGAATAGAAGGTGTTATCTGTGTGAGCCAGGCTTTTTATTAAAAGCTATAGGCAGACCAATCAATAGTGAAATATCATCATGGAGCGGTCTCCCCATCCGGTGAGAGGCCTGTTTCCCTGGCTACCAGCTTGGTCTCACTCACTCACTCACAACAGTTTTTTCCAAGGTAGGCTTCTTTGTATGCTCCATTGCTTACCTGGTATTGAGAAAAAAATCAGAGAAAGCATGGAAGAGGAGCTAACTGTTGAGCTAGAATGTATCCTGACATGATTATCAGTCACGGCAGATAGATTTTGATAGAAACAAGAGCGCAGAATAACAGGATGTTGGTGGTCTAAAAGCAAACCATGAGATGTGCTAGAAAACAAACACAAACTGTTGCCAAAGAGTCTGGATTAAACCTACAGATAAGACTTCCTTCCGGTCTGTTGCTTGTAGAATATCCACATCTCAGGAAATCGTTTGAGAGCCATTGATGTTTGACGGCCAGAATGTCTGACGAATATTGAAACTTAAGCCAATTTTACCACGTTTTTTCAACAAGCTTTTCGCTAAAGATGTTTTTCTTTGCTCTTCCACGCACCTGTCGGGTAAGGTTGAACTCCTCCTCTCCTAATCAGCCTCCCGAAAAATGCTTCTCCCAAGTGGGTGGGACACCTTCTCTTGTTGCCTGCTGCACTGCAGCTTGGATCCCACCTGGCAATCTGTTCCCCATCTGCCCTGGCCTGTCTCACCATGTCTGGTACAGGTACCTCCATCACACTCACCCCTCTCTGTTCCCCATCTGCCCTGGCCTGTCTCACCATGTCTGGCACAGGTACCTCCATCACACTCACCCCTCTCTGTTCCCCATCTGCCCTGGCCTGTCTCACCATGTCTGGTACAGGTACCTCCATCACACTCACCCCTCTCTGTTCCCCATCTGCCCTGGCCTGTCTCCCCCTGACTGGTACAGGTACCTCCATCACACTCACCCCTCTCTGTTCACCATCTGCCCTGGCCTGTCTCACCATGTCTGGTACAGGTACCGCCATCACACTCACCCCTCTCTGTTCCCCATCTGCCCTGGCCTGTCTCCCCCTGACTGGTACAGGTACCTCCATCACACTCACCCCTCTCTGTTCCTCATATGCCCTGGCCTGTCTCCCCCTGACTGGTACAGGTACCTCCATCACACTCACCCCTCTCTGTTCCCCATCTGCCCTGGCCTGTCTCCCCCTGACTGGTACAGGTACCTCCATCACACTCACCCCTCTCTGTTCCCCATCTGCCCTGGCCTGTCTCACCATGTCTGGTACAGGTACCTCCATCACACTCACCCCTCTCTGTTCCCCATATGCCCTGGCCTGTCTCCCCCTGACTGGTACAGGTACCTCCATCACACTCACCCCTCTCTGTTCCCCATCTGCCCTGGCCTGTCTCACCATGTCTGGTACAGGTACCTCCATCACACTCACCCCTCTCTGTTCACCGTCTGCCCTGGCCTGTCTCACCATGTCTGGTACAGGTACCGCTGCCACACTCCTCTGTCCCGCCTCCAGCACACACACACATACACACACACCGTAGACTTTGGACTGATCTGAATTTTATGTAGGCTAAGGAACTTGTGAAGGTTATTATGTCAACTTACTCAGAAATGCTTTAATTAACTAGTATAGGCCTACAATGTATTTATTTATTTAATCTCTTTTATAGCCTACTGGACTCATAGCGAGCTACTCTCTGAAGTTATCTTGTTGGGGAGAGTTACACTTTGACCTTAAAATGGCCCCAAGTCGTTATATTTGTTTCTTGCGCTTTATGTTATTTGCCCCATGACTCCTGCTTGCTTTGTAGACTATGAACTGACTTGTTGACCCTGACCGTGGGACAGACAATGTTTGTTCCCACACACGCGACTGACTCTCTATTGGTTACACGGACTCTTGGCCACTGGCCCGTCTACTGTTGCTAGCCCCAATCCTGACTGGTGCATGTACACCCTGGCCTGTCTACTGTTGCTAGCCCCAATCCTGACTGATGCATGTACACCCTGGCCCGTCTACTGTTGCTAGCCCCAATCCTGACTGATGCATGTACACCCTGGCCCGTCTACTGTTGCTAGCCCCAATCCTGACTGATGCATGTACACCCTGGCCCGTCTACTGTTGCTAGCCCCAATCCTGACTGATGCATGTACACCCTGGCCCGTCTACTGTTGCTAGCCCCAATCCTGACTGATGCATGTACACCCTGGCTTTATTATTATTACAAAAGTAACAGAAGCCGAGCACTTCCATGGAACAACTGACCTCTCCGGTCTCAGCACTCTGCTTTTATAAAGTTTTGCCCTTGCACAACATACTGTACATGGTCACGCCTCTCTTTGTAAATGATTAACACCTCTTGGCATTTTTCCACTATTATCTTCCTGTCTCGCTTCTGGCTTGTTCACACCTACTTCTGACTTATTTATGCTCGTTTTAGATTATATTGGTGGCGTCACCATAGTACTAATACAAACAATAATTTAAATATATTACATATATATGTTCCCAACAGAAGTGTATGTCTAAAATTATTACGCGCCCATAAAGAAAATGAGAATTAAAAACAGGTTCAGCCCCTGGTTCGACCGTGATCTGGCAGTTACTCCACCTCAAGAATTCCATTTGGCGAAAGGCTCAGCACACGCATACTCAGGCTGACTGGCTCTCGTTCAGGCAAAATTAGAAATAAGTGCACTCAGGCAATCCGGAAGGCCAAAGTTAGTTACTTTAAGGAGCAGTTCTCTCTCTGTGGGTCTAACCCCAAGAAGTTCTGGAAAACAGTTAAAGACCTGGAAAATAAACCCTCCTCCTCACAGCTGCCCATGTCCATTAATGTTGATGATGTAGTTGTTTCTGAAAAGGAGCCCATGGCTGAGCTCTTTAATCACCACTTAATTCAGTCAAGATTCCTATTTGACTCAGCCATGCCTCCTTGCCCGTCCAACATTTCCTCATTTCCAGCCCTTCTAGCCCCCAATGCTCTTCCCTCTTTCCCCCCTGCCCCACTACAAAGTTTCTCCCTGCAGGCGGTCACTAAGTCTGAGTTGCTAAAGGAGCTCCTTAAACGTGACCCCAAAAAAACATCTGGGTCCTTTCTTCTTTAAGGTTGCTGCCCCTATCATCGTCAAGCCTATCTCTGCCCTTTTTAACCTGTGTCTCCTCTCTGGGGAGGTTCCCATTGCTTGGAAGGCAGCCAAGGTGCGTCCTTTATTTAAAGGGGGAGATCAAGCTGATTGTAACTGTTAGGCCCATTTCTATTTTGCACTGTTAATCAAAAGTATTGGACAGATTTATCAATAATCAACTGACTGGCTTTTTTGATGTCTATAGCATTCTGTCTGATATGCAATCTGGTTTCCGCTCAGGTTATGGATGTGTCACTGTAACCTTAAAGTTTCTAAATGATGTCACCATTGCCCTTGAATCGAAGCAATGTTGTGCTGCTATTTTTAATGACTTGGTGAAAGCTTTTGATACGGTAGACCATTCTATTCTTGTGGTCCAGCTAAGGAGTATTGTGTTTCTGAGGGGTCTCAAAAATGTAGTGTTTAAAGTCAAAACATCTGCTCTCTCAGCTACTGCCTGTCACCAATGGAGTACCACAAGGCTCGATCCTAGGCCCCACGCTCTTCACAATTTACATCAACAATATAGCTCAGGCAGTATGAAGCTCTCTCATCCATTTATATGCAGATGATACAGTATTATACTCAGCTGGCCCTTCCCAGGATTCTGTGTTACAGTTTTTCTCAGTCGCTTTGGTGCATTTCTTAGATCAAAAGTGCAATTCTTGATACATCTTGTACAAATTCCAAATCATCTAGTCACTTGTGCACATCATTAAAGCAATTTCTTATTCCTTTGAACAAATTGCAATTGATAATGTACAACTGTCAGCTTTTTTCCACATTATCAATTGCTCAGGTCATGTTGATCAAAATATAGTAGATGGTTCTCTGTTGAATAGTCTTAGCCCTCAAAACATCTAGGCATTAGTTCCTTGCATAAGCCAATACATGCAAAATTGTTGAACTATTTGTCATAAACTGTCAAGCATAGTTTTACACATTTCTATTAGACATTTTGTACAAAAACGTGAATTGATGAATCGTGCAGGTGAAATTGTCCCTCACTCATGAAGGAATGTAAAGTGTTAGTTCAACCAACAATCAACCAGTTGTCTAAATTGCTCAAAGGTGCATCTCATGAAGAATCAATTGGCAAGCATATATAGACAGACCACAACACAGAGTTGCAATTTTCCAATAATGGATGGACCAGGAAACGAACAGGGTCAACAGCCAAGAGGAGGAAGAAGAGGAGCAAGGATGTGTGGTGGAAGGCAAAACAGGAAGAGGCAGAAGAGGACATAGGAGCATATCTGATGACATAAGGGCCCCTATTGTAGACCATGTTGTCAATCATGGCCTTACAATGGCTGAGGCGGGTCGAAGGGTGCAGCCCAATATTGGGAGATCAACCGTGTCCTCAATAGTTCAAACGTTTCGAAGAGAGAACAGGTCTGTCCACCAATGTACAGTGTTGTTACTGTTACTGTATATAAGCAGTATACTGTATACTTCCTACAATGCTTCATATTACAGTAGTCCACTTGTATTTCACAGCATACAGAAATATACTCTATACAGATACAGTGGGGCAAAAAAGTATTTAGTCAGTCACCAATTGTGCAAGTTCTCCTACTTAAAAAGATGAGAGGCCTGTCATTTTCATCATAGGTACACTTCAACTATGACAGACAAAATTTGAAAAAAAATGCAGAAAATCACATTGTAGGATTTTTAATAAATTTATTTGCAAATTATTATTTGAATTACAGGTTGTAATGCAATAAAATAGGAAAAACGCCAAGGGGGATGAATACTTTTGCAAGGCACTGTAGCAAAACCAGAACCCTCAACTCTCTATGTAAATAAATATAAACTACATTTAATCTAATGGGGAAGCTCTGGTGATGTTCATGCATAAAAAAACAGACAAAAGTATCTCTGTTAAGTTTCTAGACAAGGTTAATGGTTAATGTCACCCCGCCACAGGCTAAATTCCTGCCATTCATTACCTCTTCCTCTGTAAGAGTTGAGGGATAGGCCAATTTAGGGAGACCAAGGAAGTTGAGGCGAGACTGGAAATAGAGTTAGTTTGCTAACTCTAGCTTCGCCTGGCCCTCAAATTCAATTTTGTTGTTTAGTTGCAATCGAACCCAGTGGCCAATTCCGGAAACTCCTCCAGGGTTTTTTTGTGTTAAATTCATTTTGTGGAAAAACTCAAAGATGAGCGCCTCTGTGTCAGTATCAATAAAGCTTGAAACATTTTGTCTGAATAACTGCGACAAAGGGACAACCACAAGCAGATAACCAAATATATTTTGCTTGGAGTTTGAATATACAAAACCTGGCCATGAAGAGAGAAGATGAATACTGTCTAATCAACATGTTAATCTAGTTTCTACTATCTCTTACTGACCAGAGGAGGGGTAATAATGGTACAATGTGGCCTGTACTGGACTGTTTGTCCCTGAAATGTTTATCACCATCTGTCTCCATGTATACCTCTCCCTCTTCACCTCTCTCTCTCTCTTTTTTTCTTGTTATTGTCCTGGCTCATTTTCTCTCTGTTGTGTGACCTACCCCCTACCCCTCTCTCTCTCATGTGTACACTGAGTGTACAACACATTAGGGATACCTTTCTTAGATTGAGTTGCACTCCCTTTTGGCCTCAGAACAGACTCAATTTGTCGGGGCATGGACTCCACAAGGTGTCGAAAGCGTTCCACAGGGATGCTGGCCCAAGTTGACTCCAATGCTTCCCACAGTTGTGTCTAGTTGGCTGGATGTTCTTTGAGTGGTGGACCATTCTTGATACACATGGGAAACGATTGAGCGTGAAAAACACAGCAGCTTTATAGTTCTTGACACACTCAAACCGGTGCGTCTGGCACCTTCTACCGTACCCCATACAAAGGCACTTACTGTATATCACAAAAGTGAGTACACCCCTCACATTTTTGTAAATATTTGAGTATCTATTTTCATGTGACAACACTGAAGAAATGACACTTTGCTACAATGTAAAGTAGTGAGTGTACAGCTTGTTTAACTGTAAATTTGCTTTCCCCTCAAAATAACTCAACACACAGCCATTAATGTCTAAACCACTGGCAACAAAAGTGAGTACATGCCTAAGTGAAAATGTCCAAATTGGGCCCAAAGTGTCAATATTTTGTGTGGCCACCATCATTTCCCAGCACTACCTTAACCCTCTTGGGCATGGAGTTCACCAGAGCTTCACAGGTTGCCACTGGAGTCCTCTTCCACACCTCCATACTGCCCTGCGGCCCAGTCTCCGAAGGGAGGGGATCATGCTCTGCTTCAGTATGTCACAGTACATGTTGGCATTCATGGTTCCCTCAGTGAACTGTAGCTCCCCAGTGCCGGCAGCACTCATGCAGCCCCAGACCATGACACTCCCACCACCATGCTTGACTGTAGGCAAGACACACTTGTCTTTGTACTCCTCACCTGGTTGCCGCCACACATGCTTGACACCATCTGAACCAAATAAGTTTATCTTGGTCTCATCAGACCACAGGACATGGTTCCAGTAATCCATGTCCTTAGTCTGCTTGTCTTCAGCAAACTGTTTGCGGGCTTTCTTGTGCATCATCTTTAGAAGAGGCTTCCTTCAGGGACGACAGCCATGCAGACCAATTTGATGCAGTGTACGGCGTATGGTCTGAGCACTGACAGGCTGACACCCCACCCCTTCAACCTCTGCAGCAATGCTGGCAGCACTCATACGTCTATTTCCCAAAGACAACCTCTTTACAGTGCCTTGCGAAAGTATTCGGCCCCCTTGAACTTTGCGACCTTTTGCCACATTTCAGGCTTCAAACATAAAGATATAAAACTGTATTTTTTTGTGAAGAATCAACATCAAGTGGGACACAATCATGAAGTGGAACGACATTTATTGGATATTTCAAACTTTTTTAACAAATCAAAAACTGAAAAATTGGCGTGCAAAATTATTCAGCCCCTTTACTTTCAGTGCAGCAAACTCTCTCCAGAAGTTCAGTGAGGATCTCTGAATGATCCAATGTTGACCTAAATGACTAATGATGATAAATACAATCCACCTGTGTGTAATCAAGTCTCTGTATAAATGCACCTGCACTGTGATAGTCTCAGAGGTCCGTTAAAAGCGCAGAGAGCATCATGAAGAACAAGGAACACACCAGGCAGGTCCGAGATACTGTTGTGAAGAAGTTTAAAGCCGGATTTGGATACAAAAAGATTTCCCAAGCTTTAAACATCCCAAGGAGCACTGTGCAAGCGATAATATTGAAATGGAAGGAGTTTCAGACCACTGCAAATCTACCAAGACCTGGCCGTCCCTCTAAACTTTCAGCTCATACAAGGAGAAGACTGATCAGAGATGCAGCCAAGAGGCCCATGATCACTCTGGATGAACTGCAGAGATCTACAGCTGAGGTGGGAGACTCTGTCCATAGGACAACAATCAGTCGTATATTGCACAAATCTAGCCTTTATGGAAGAGTGGCAAGAAGAAAGCCATTTCTTAAAGATATCCATAAAAAGTGTCATTTAAAGTTTGCCACAAGCCACCTGGGAGACACACCAAACATGTGGAAGAAGGTGCTCTGGTCAGTGAAACCAAAATGTAACTTTTTGGCAACAATGCAAAACGTTATGTTTGGCGTAAAAGCAACACAGCTGAACACACCATCCCCACTGTCAAACATGGTGGTGGCAGCATCATGGTTTGGGCCTGCTTTTCTTCAGCAGGGACAGGGAAGATGGTTAAAATTGATGGGAAGATGGATGGAGCCAAATACAGGACCATTCTGGAAGAAAACCTGATGGAGTCTGCAAAAGACCTGAGACTGGGACGGAGATTTGTCTTCCAACAAGACAATGATCCAAAACATAAAGCAAAATCTACAATGGAATAGTTCAAAAATAAACATATCCAGGTGTTAGAATGGCCAAGTCAAAGTCCAGACCTGAATCCAATCGAGAATCTGTGGAAAGAACTGAAAACTGCTGTTCACAAATGCTCTCCATCCAACCTCACTGAGCTCGAGCTGTTTTGCAAGGAGGAATGGGAAAACATTTCAGTCTCTCGATGTGCAAAACTGATAGAGACATACCCCAAGCGACTTACAGCTGTAATCGCAGCAAAAGGTGGCGCTACAAAGTATTAACTTAAGGGGGCTGAATAATTTTGCACGCCCAATTTTTCAGTTTTTGATTTGTTAAAAAAGTTTGAAATATCCAATAAATGTCGTTCCACTTCATGATTGTGTCCCACTTGTTGTTGATTCTTCACAAAAAAATACAGTTTTATATCTTTATGTTTGAAGCCTGAAATGTGGCAAAAGGTCGCAAAGTTCAAGGGGGCCGAATACTTTCGCAAGGCACTGTATTTGACGCTGAGCACGTGCACTCAACTTCTTTGGTCGACCATGGCGAGGCCTGTTCTGAGTGGAACCTGTCCAGTTAAACCGCTGTATGGTCTTGGCCACCTTGCTGCAGCTCAGTTTCAGGGTCTTGGAAATCTTCTTATAGCCCAGGTCATCTTTATGTAGAGCAACAATTCTTTTTTTCAGATCCTCAGAGAGTTCTTTGCCATGAGGTGCCATGTTGAACTTCCAGTGACCAGTCAGTATGAGGGAGTGTGAGAGCGATGACACCAAATTTAACACACCTGCTCCCCGTTCACACCTGAGACCTTGTAACACTAACGAGTCACATGACACCGGGGAGGGAAAATGGCTAATTGGGCCCAATTTGGACATTTTCACTTAGGGGTGTACTCACTTTCACCTGGATTCACCTTGTCAGTCTCTGTCATGGAAAGAGCATGTGTTCCTAATGTTTTGTACACTCAGTGCATGTCTTCCCCAGGTGCCAGACATGGGTGTTTCCTGGAAAGAGCCATGCAGGTCAAGTATACCAGCGGCAGCCAGACTCCCCCCTCCCACTATCTCCCCCCCTCTTTAATGCTCTCCCTGTCTCTCTCTCTCTCTCTCGCTCTCTCTGTGTCTCTGTGTCTCTCTCTGGCTCTCTCTCACTGTATCTTTCCCTGTCTCGCTCTTTCTCCCTTTCTCCCAGTGGGGTTTTAACAGCTATAAAGCAGACCTGACTGCTCTGAACAAGTCAAGTCAACATGGGTCTCAACACACTTTACAGCATGAGGCATCAACAAACCCAAAGGAATAAACCAATGAAAGAACAGACCTATATGAACAAGTCCTGGGTCTGCTGATGCTGGAGGATGTTTAGACGTACTACCTCACCAAGCCAGCCATTGTGAGATAACTGGAGATAAAAACAATCTTCCAAGGTTTTGTTTCAGTGTGTCTGAGAAGATACACCCGTTAATCTGGTGTGAGAATGTGTCAATTAAAGTGCTAAGTTAGGGTAGGACTGTTTATCTGGTATTTGGGCAGGGTAGGACTGTTTATCTGGTATTTGGGCAGGGTAGGACTGTGTATCTGGTATTTGGGAAGGGTAGGACTGTTTATCTGGTATTTGGGCAGGGTAGGACTGTGTATCTGGTATTTGGGCAGGGTAGGACTGTTTATCTGGTATTTGGGCAGGGTAGGACTGTGTATCTGGTATTGGGCAGGGTAGGATTGTTTATCTGGTATTTGGGCAGGGTAGGACTGTGTATCTGGTATTTGGGCAGGGTAGGACTGTGTATCTGGTATTTGGGCAGGGTAGGACTGTGTATCTGGTATTTGGGCAGGGTAGGACTGTGTATCTGGTATTTGGGCAGGGTAGGACTGTTTATCTGGTATTTGGGCAGGGTAGGACTGTTTATCTGGTATTTGGGCAGGGTAGGACTGTTTATCTGGTATTTGGGCAGGGTAGGACTGTTTATCTGGTATTTGGGCAGGGTAGGACTGTTTATCTGGTATTTGGGCAGGGTAGGACTGTTTATCTGATATTTGGGCAGGGTAGGACTGTTTATCTGGTATTTTGGCAGGGTAGGACTGTTTATCTGGTATTTGGGCAGGGTAGGACTGTTTATCTGGTATTTGGGCAGGGTAGGACTGTTTATCTGGTATTTAGGCAGGGTATGACTGTTTATCTGGTATTTGGGCAGGGTAGGACTGTTTATCTGGTATTTAGGCAGGGTAGGACTGTTTATCTGGTATTTGGGCAGGGTAGGACTGTTTATCTGGTATTTGGGCAGGGTAGGACTATGCTCACAAGCTGCTGCATAACATTTGTCAACCCTTTTGACAGATTGTGGGGAAAGACTAAACTGTAGGTTTAGCATATCAGCATATCGGTTTTAGTATGCAGGCTGGGGAAGGAGATGCTGCATCGTTATTCAGAGAAGAGGGTGGCAGGGTAGGACTGTGTATCTGGTATTTGGGCAGGGTAGGACTGTTTATCTGGTATTTGGGCAGGGTAGGACTGTGTATCTGGTATTTGGGCAGGGTAGGACTGTGTATCTGGTATTTGGGCAGGGTAGGACTGTTTATCTGGTATTTGGGCAGGGTAGGACTGTGTATCTGGTATTTGGGCAGGGTAGTACTATGCTCACAAGCTGCTGCATAACATTTGTCAACCCTTTTGACAGATTGTGGGGAAAGACTAAACTGTAGGTTTAGCATATCAGCATATCGGTTTCAGTATGCAGGCTGGGGAAGGAGATGCTGCATCGTTATTCAGAGAAGAGGGTCGGCAGGGTAGTATTTTGACTCAGCTGGCTTTTTTACTGTTGGTTAGAGAGGTCGCTCAGAATGAACACTGTGACTGGATACTGTTTTTTCGCCTACCAGCAATGACTTTGCTGATAACTTCTTTATTGAGGAAATATTCACTTACTATGGCTGAGATATGAATGAACTAATTGGAAGCTGCTTTGGATAAAAGCATCTGCTAAATGACTAAAATGTGATGTAAATTAAACACACACCTGTACAGACAGACAGCACATTTTAGGCTCAAAGTGAAACCAAAATACCCCACTTCTTATTGATAATATATCTCCTTCATTATAACCATAAATACAGTCAATTTTACCACACCACAAATCACATTGATGGATTGAGGTGTCCTATCTTATGATGGACTAGCAAGTCCTGTAGAAGAGTAAAAAGAAAGGCTGATTGTCTTCTAATGACTCTCCTCTGCTGCCTCTCCATTTTTCATGCTTCCACCATCTATATTTAATCCACACTGTTGATGAGGACCACAGAGCAAAGATATCTTTCTGTCTCTTTCTTCCTCCCTCCCCCTCTCTGTCTGTCTTATTTTCTGTCTCTCTTCCCGTCCGTCCTCTCTCTCTTCCTCTTTCTCTCTCCCCTTCCTTCTCTCTCTACTCATCCTGATCCATCCCATGGTAATCTAATTGAAAGTGAAAGTGCCAGTCAGTGGTGGAGAAGGAGGCGAACACTAACATGTTTCCCCACAGGCACCCAAAGTCAGCTCTGATTACCTCCAGCAGCAGCCCCCTGGGCCAATTAGCTGTTTTGCTTCGTGCTCTGTGATTGGCCAGCCTAAGCACCTCCCCTGTGTTGACATTCTAAGGCTAATGAGAAAGAGACTGGTGGGAGGTCAACACACAGGGAATGTTTCAATCAGTGTGAAACAGGGAGTGAGGTATGTGAATCCGTCTCACACAGCACTGTATTGGCAATGGACAGGTCCTTGATGCTCTAGTAGTACAATAATGTACTTTTGTATTGTTGCACCATGTTACACAAACAATATTTTGACTTCCCAGACACTAGAAACTACATATACCTTGAGTTGGATTTGTATCAGCAGCAATGTTCTTCAACTCACCATTTTATTTTGTCATTTAGCAGATGCTGTTATCCAGTGACTTACAGTAGTGAGTGTGTAACAGTATAACTTTAATCCGTCCCCTCGCCGGGCGCGAACCAGGGACCCTCTGCACACAGACAACAGTCACCCACGAAGCATCGTTACCCATCGCTCCACAAAAGCCGCGGCCCTTGCAGAGCAAGGGGAACCACTACTTCAAGGTCTCGGAGCAAGTGACGTCACTGATTGAAATGCTATTAGCGCGCACCCCCGCTGACTAGCTAGCCATTTCACATCCGTTACAAGTGCATACATTTTCATACTTTCTTCATACTGGCCGCCCGTGGGAATCAAATGCACAACCCTGGCTTTACAAGCGCCATGCTCTACCAACTGAGCCACATGGGACCATGACTTGATACATTATATGACTGTAATCATATGATTAATTAAGTATTTTCATGCTGCTGACATGGTTGGCCACAGCTCCCAGGACGCATTATTTTCAGTCGTTAATGAAAGCTGGCTAACTAGCTTTAATCATTCCACTGCAGATGCTTTATCTCCCCTGACATCAGCTTGTGTGTGTGCGTGCCTGCATGCGTGCGTGTGTGCAAGTGTACATGTTGAGGACAGAAGCTCTGCACACGGAGGATCCTTAGCATTCCAGGTATCTCTCATTCTTCTTCTCCCTCTCTCTCTCGCCCTTTCTTTCTCTCTCTCTCTCTCTCTCTCCCTCTCTCTCTCTCTCTCTCTCCCTCTCTCTCTCGCTCTCTCTCTCTGTCGCTCTCTCTCTGTCGCTCTCTCTCTCTTGTCTCTCTTTCTCTTCCTCTCTCTTTCTCTCTAGCTCTCTCTGTGTTTCTCGCTCCCTCGCTCTCTTTCTCTGTTTCTCTCTGCTGTTCAGTCAGGGGATCCATTATTCACGTCTTCTTGGTCCTTGACCTCCCGGCGCCACAAAGTGACGATGAGACACACCAATAACTGCAGGTGCCTCTGTGTCTCCAAAATATAGTAGGACGATTACGATTTGGGCAAGAGTATTGATCCTGTTCCTGTGGGCAATTTCTACCCTGAGTCTTGAATAAGATCAACTGGGCAAACAATTGGTTTGATTAGTCATACATTTCAGCAAAGCAGAAGGATGAAAATAGGAGTGGCGGTTGTTGGTTGAAGTTGCTTATTGGTGCTGCTGATGGTAACTGTGTGATTAAAAACGCAATAATGAACAAGAAAATAATTCCACAAACATAGAAATGCAGTTATCAAGCCTAGTCCAATAAAGAGTAGTCAACACACTCCAATCAACCGTTTAGAATCAGGACAATATGTCACGCCTACTCTTGCTCCTCCCCTCCGGCGTGCGACGTTGCTGGAGTACTACCCACGGGTCCTGGGGTCATCATAACGCACACCTGACACTCATCATTATGATTCACACCTGACACTCATCATTATGATTCACACCTAGACCTCATCATTATGATTCACACCTGACACTCATCATTATGATTCACACGTAGACCTCATCATTATGATTCACACCTGACACTCATCATTATGATTCACACCTGACACTCATCATTATGATTCACACCTAGAGCTCATCATTATGATTCACACCTAGACCTCATCATTATGATTCGCACCTGACACTCATCATTATGATTCACACCTAGACCTCATCATTATGATTCACACCTGACACTCATCATTATGATTCACACCTAGACCTCATCATTATGATTCACACCTAGACCTCATCATTATGATTCACTCCTGACACTCATCATTATGATTCACACCTAGACCTCATCATTATGATTCACTCCTAGACCTCATCATTATGATTCACACCTGACACTCATCATTATGATTCACACCTGACACTCATCATTATGATTCACACCTAGACCTCATCATTATGATTCACTCCTGACACTCATCATTATGATTCACACCTAGACCTCATCATTATGATTCACTCCTAGACCTCATCATTAGGATTCACACCTGACACTCATCATTATGATTCACACCTGACACTCATCATTATGATTCACACCTAGACCTCATCATTATGATTCACACCTAGACCTCATCATTATGATTCACACCTGACACTCATCATTATGATTCACACCTAGACCTCATCATTATGATTCACACCTAGACCTCATCATTATGATTCACACCTAGACCTCATCATTATGATTCACACCTAGACCTAATCATTATGATTCACACCTAGACCTCATCATTATGATTCACACCTAGACCTCGTCACCTCCCCTTTATAGGTCCCTTCCTTTTGTCCATTCCTCAGTTGGTGTTGTTCCTGTTTTCATGCAATCTTGCCAGTGTTACGTTGTCGTGTTTCATGTTAGTTTTATTAAACACTTCACCTGCGCCTGCTTCTCGACTCACAGCGTCATCATTACACAAAAGTCGCTAAATCTAGAAAGTTCAGCCGTGCATGCTTCCTGTCTTACCAGCAGGAAATGAACACCATTAACTGTAAACAATGCACCTGCCACCACCTGGAGTATGCTGCCAGAGATGTTGCTGTGATCTCATATTCACAAGAGCTGCATGTGAGGCATTTGGCCTTACATTATTGTCTTCTCTCTCCAAGTGACTCAACATTTTTCTCCAACCAATCCGTTCGGCATGAATGGATGAATGAATGAATGAATGAACATGTGTTCTTTCCAAAGGTGAGTGAAGGATAATTTGGAGGAGGCTCATTTAAGCCATTTGTCCTGATTGAATCAGTCAGATATCAGATAGGGGTGAGCCAGGGACATTTGGAACGCTTCCCAAAAGAAACCCTGTTCTCTATATAGTGCACTACTTTCGACCAGGGCCCATGGGGCTATCCTGAGAGATGGGAAATGCGTTAGTCGGCCAAAACAAGTTGAGCTTTCAGTGGAGTACAGAGTATACTGACCCCTACTCTGCACTGTGCTGGATGATGATCCTCTGCTGTAGGCTTTTATGTTATTGAAGGTTGAGAATGGACTGTACGAGCCTGTGTCATGGCTAGGAGATTATATTTGTGCCAACTCTCGTTCTCTCCCTTGCTCTCGCGCTCTCGCCCTCTCTCTCTTCCTATTTCATTATTTCTTGGTCTGATGACTCTCTCTCTCTCTCTCTCTCTGGATGTCACTCCACACATCCCCCTCTCCCTCTGTCCTCTGTAAATATAGGCTGGCATCAGAGGTTATCAGTCCCTGTACAGTCTGTGCTTTTACTTTTACCTCAGAGG
The DNA here is from genome assembly GCF_057628025.1 of Oncorhynchus mykiss. NCBI lineage: Eukaryota > Metazoa > Chordata > Actinopteri > Salmoniformes > Salmonidae > Oncorhynchus > Oncorhynchus mykiss. The sequence continues at coordinate 68,986,502 of NC_143036.1, forward strand.
GATGGAGGGAGCCAGAAAGAGAGCTAGGGAGAGGGTGAGAGAAAAAAGTGAGAGGGAAGCCAGATTCCCCTCAGCCACTCAATCATTACTGTCCGTCCGGCTCCAAGACCAATGACACTCCAGCACACCTGGAGGTAAGCCAATCAGAAGCTGGTTGGCGCACGGCCAAGAAGTGTTGAGAAGGCGAATAAGTGATTGAGTCCTGATCTTCCGAGGCCGGTGCTAGCAGAAATCAATCCACTTAAAAGCTTTGGTAAGTGCACGTGGCCCAAATAAATCAGCAGGTTCAATCTGTGCTCCTCCCCTCACTGGAGCTAAATCAATGCATGGCACTCTTGGATTGCATCCCAACTGGCACCCTTTTTGAGTACACTACTTTTGTCCAGGGTCCCCAGTAGGGCACTATGCAGCCACTCCGGTCCCCTGCTGCAGCTCCACTCCTTTGGCGAGAGCTTCATCCGGGTGGACTGAGCTCTGCCAACACTGCTCACCCAGTTTCCACCCCAGCCACTGCATATAACGACTTGAGGGAGGTCTGTCGACTGCTCAGTCTTCTCTGCTCTCACGTGGTTGACTAGGGACCTTGGCAAAGTGTCAGCTCACGCAACAAATATCTGCAGATGACCCTATACCTGTTAGCTCTTAAGGTAATGAGCTGAATATCCCCTCTGACTTTAAATCTCCTAAGGGGCTTGGGCTAATGCACCTAAATTTACCAAGTGTGATTTAAAAAATGGACACAATTGACATTTTGGTGCAGCAATCATGTCCTGACATTCTGGTTCTCTCGAAAACATGGTTAAATGGTTCTGTCTCTAATAAAGACATTGAAGTTCATTCTTATAATGTATTTAGGGGGAGGAGTGTGGCGGGCCAGGCGCAGTGTGCGCTAACCAAGGTAGCCAGGTGCACGGTGTTTCCTCCACATTGGTGCACATTGGTGCGGCTGGCTTCCGGGTTGGAGGCGCGCTGTGTTAAGAGGCAGTGCGGCTTGGTTGGGTTGTGTCTCGGAGGACGCATGGCTTTCGACCTTCGTCTCTCCCGAGCCCGTACGGGAAATGTAGCGATGAGACAAGATAGTAATTACTAGCAATTGGATACCACAAAATTGGGGAGAAAAAGGGGGTAACATTTTTAAAAATAAATTAAAAATACAAATAAAAAGATTAGGATGCCATGATTTGAGACGAAGGACGAAAGTCGAAAGCCACGCGTCCTCCGAAACACAACACGGAAGCGAGCCGCACCAATGTGCACCAATGTGGAGTAAACACGTGCACCTGGCTACCTTGGTTAGCGCACACTGCGCCTGGCCCGCCACAGGAGTCGATGGTGCGCGATGAGACAAGGATATCCCTACCGGCCAAACCCTCCCTAACCCAGATGGCGCTTGGCCAATTGTGCATCGCCCCACGGACCTCCCAGTCGCGGCCGGCTGCGACAGAGCCTGGGTGCGAACCCAGAGTCTCTGGTGGCGCAGTGGTCTAGGGCACTGCATCGCAGAGCTAGCTGTGCCACCAGAGACTCTGGGTTCACACGCAGGCTCTGTCGCAGCCGGCCGCGACTGGGAGGTACGTGGGGCGATGCACAATTGGCCAAGCGCCATCCGGGTTAGGGAGGGTTTGGCCGGTAGGAATATCCTTGCCTCATCGCGCACCAGCGACTCCTGTGGCGGGCCACCCGGGAGGCGGCATCCCAATCTTTAACTAATTCTGTTCCCAAGAAATTTGAGCTGCTGGTTGTAGATGTGTCCATAAACCAGAATACATTGTAGGGGATTTGAATCTGGATTGGTTATCCCCGGCCTCAGATTAATTTAAGAGTATATGCATTGATTTTAATCTGACTGAATCGATCTCAAGACCCACATGTCAAAAACCCTGTTAACTCCTCATTGATTGATTTAATTCTTACTAATAATCCCCATGAATATTTGTCTAGTGGAGTATTTGCATATGATATCAGTGATCATTGTCCCATAGTATGTATTAGAGATACGAACTAGCAAAATACTAACCTCGTTTAATTAGGAACAGAAATGTTTAAAGGTTTTCTCCTCAAGGGTTTCTACATGACATGTTCTTCTCTGATTCAGCCACTGTTTCCTGTATTCCAACTCTGAGTTGGCTTTAGAAAATGTATCCTTCATATGTATTTGTCCGGCAGATAAACACGCCCCTTTTAAACAATTCAGAGTCAAAGATAGTTCATAAGAAAATCAAGGGTTAGATCTATCTAAGCTCATTCAGATGAGAAATCAGGCCTGGGCCAAAGCAATGAAAACTGACTCTGTAGTGGACTGGAAATCTTTCAGACAACTGAGAAACCGATTAAGAAAGCTAAATCAAGCTACTTTTTAAGCTCTATCTCTGACTCTGCTGGTGATCCTTCTACATGCACTGAAGCGTACAAATTCCTCTTCTTCCCTGCCTAACAAGTTATGTCTGACTCTGGTATCACAACTGAGAAGAATAGGGTTTTAATCATCATTGCTTTTAATCATCATTTTATCTCAGCAGGCTTATTATTTGAGAGAAGCTGAGGTTTAATTGACCCTGATCAGTCAATCGACTGCTCTTCCCTCTGCCAGCCTCGAGCTGACTCAATGGTTAACCTGTCAACTTCTAGTGAATCTTTGTTTTCATTTCAACAATTTACTACCTGTGATGTGCTAGATGCCTTGCTTAAGAATGATGTAAAAAATAAAAACAAATCCACTGGGACTGATATGCTTGATCCATTTTTGCTGCAGCTCTCTGCCCCCCTGATTTCTGAATCACTAACCCATATATGATTATATCTGGTGCTATCCCCAAGGTTTAGAAATTGGCCCATGTACACCCCCTTCACAAAGGTGGTGACCCTTGTGACCCAAATTATGATTGCCCCATTTCTAAACTTTCTTGCCTAGCTAAAATATTAGTAACTTTGATTAATTCTCAGCTAAGATCTTTGTTATCTTTTAAATGTATTCTAAATGTGTTTAAACTTCCAGGTCACCACAACCAGGTCTCAGGGATGGCTAACTGAACAGTCCTTTGATCTCTGCTGAGTTAGGTAAAGCAGCTTTTCTAGCACCTCGTTTGTGGAACAATCTTCACAATATTCTTCAATTGGGTGTTTTGGTGCCTCAAGGGTAATTCAGAAAGCTGATGGAGGACCTTACTACTGTTTGAGAACCTTAATGTGTTTGTATTTGTGGGGGGTTTTCTGCTTGAATTTGACATTTTAGGCTGTTTTTAACCACAGGCACCTGGGAACCCAATGTAAATCAATGAGAGAGCTGAATGAATAATCTTACATCACTACACACTGATTAGCAATGGAAAAGTGAACTATTCAGTTACCAGAAGACAGACTGTATGGAGAAGTGGCCTATTCAGTTACCAGAAGACAGACTGTATGGAGAAGTGGCCTATTCAGTTACCAGAAGACAGATTGTATGGAGAAGTGGCCTATTCAGTTACCAGAAGACAGACTGTATGGAAAAGTGGCCTATTCAGTTACCAGAAGACAGACTGTATGGAAAAGTGGCCTATTCCGTTACCAGAAGACAGACAGATTGTATGGAGAAGTGGCCTATTCAGTTACCAGAAGACAGACAGACTGTATGGAGAAGTGACCTATTCAGTTACCAGAAGACAAACTGTATGGAAAAGTGGCCTATTCAGTAACCAGACGACAGACTGTATGGAAAAGTGGCCTATTCAGTTACCAGAAGACAGACAGATTGTATGGAGAAGTGGCCTATTCAGTTACCAGAAGACAGACTGTATGGAAAAGTGGCCTATTCAGTTACCAGAAGACAGACTGTATGGAAAAGTGGCCTATTCAGTTACCAGAAGACAGACAGACTGTATGGAGAAGTGACATATTCAGTTACCAGAAGACAGACAGACTGTATGGAGAAGTGACCTATTCAGTTACCAGAAGACAGACAGACTGTATGGAAAAGTGACCTATTCAGTAACCAGACGACAGATTGTATGGAGAAGTGACCTATTCAGTAACCAGAAGACAGACTGTATGGAAAAGTGGCCTATTCAGTAACCAGAAGACAGACTGTATGGAAAAGTGGCCTATTCAGTTACCAGAAGACAGACTGTATGGAAAAGTGGCCTATTCCGTTACCAGAAGACAGACTGTATGGAAAAGTGGCCTATTCAGTAACCAGAAGACAGACTGTATGGAAAAGTGGCCTATTCAGTAACCAGAAGACAGACTGTATGGAAAAGTGGCCTATTCAGTTACCAGAAGACAGACTGTATGGAAAAGTGGCCTATTCAGTAACCAGAAGACAGACTGTATGGAAAAGTGGCCTATTCAGTTACCAGAAGACAGACAGACTGTATGGAGAAGTGGCCTATTCAGTTACCAGAAGACAGACTGTATGGAGAAGTGGCCTATTCAGTTACCAGAAGACAGACAGACTGTATGGAAAAATGTCCCATTCAGTTACCAGAAGACAGACAGATTGTATGGAGAAGTGGCCTATTCAGTTACCAGAAGACATATTGTATGGAGAAGTGGCCTATTCAGTTACCAGAAGACATATTGTATGGAGAAGTGGCCTATTCAGTTACCAGAAGACAGACAGACTGTATGGAAAAGTGGCCTATTCAGTTACCAGAAGACAGACAGACTGTATGGAGAAGTGGCCTATTCAGTTACCAGAAGACAGACAGACTGCATGGAAAAGTGACCTATTCAGTTACCAGAAGACAGACAGGCTGTATGGAGAAGTGGCCTATTCAGTTACCAGAAGACATATTGTATGGAGAAGTGGCCTATTCAGTTACCAGAAGACAGACAGACTGTATGGAAAAATGGCCTATTCAGTTACCAGAAGACAGACTGTATGGAAAAGTGGCCTATTAAGTTACCAGAAGACAGACAGATTGTATGGAAAAGTGACCTATTCAGTTACCAGAAGACAGAAAGATTGTATGGAGAAGTGGCCTATTCAGTTACCAGAAGACAGACAAGATTGTATGGAGAAGTGACCTATTCAGTTACCAGAAGAGAGACAGACTGTATGGATAAGTGACCTATTCAGTTACCAGAAGACAGACAGATTGTATGGAGAAGTGACCTATTCAGTTACCAGAAGACAGATTGTATGGAGAAGTGACCTATTCAGTTACCAGAAGACAGACAGATTGTATGGAGAAGTGACCTATTCAGTAACCAGAAGACAGACTGTATGGAAAAGTGGCCTATTCAGTTACCAGAAGACAGACTGTATGGAAAAGTGGCCTATTCAGTTACCAGAAGACAGGCAGACTGTGTGGAAAAGTGGCCTATTCAGTTACCAGAAGACAGACTGTATGGAGAAGTGGCCTATTCAGTTACCAGAAGACAGACAGACTGTATGGAGAAGTGGCCTATTCAGTTACCAGAAGACAGACTGTATGGAAAAGTGGCCTATTCAGTTACCAGAAGACAGACTGTATGGAAAAGTGGCCTATTCAGTTACCAGAAGACAGGCAGACTGTGTGGAAAAGTGGCCTATTCAGTTACCAGAAGACAGACTGTATGGAGAAGTGGCTTATTCAGTTACCAGAAGACAGACAGACTGTATGGAGAAGTGACCTATTCAGTTACCAGAAGACAGACTGTATGGAAAAGTGGCCTATTCCGTTACCAGAAGACAGACAGATTGTATGGAGAAGTGGCCTATTCAGTTACCAGAAGACAGACAGACTGTATGGAGAAGTGACCTATTCAGTTACCAGAAGACAAACTGTATGGAAAAGTGGCCTATTCAGTAACCAGACGACAGACTGTATGGAAAAGTGGCCTATTCAGTTACCAGAAGACAGACAGATTGTATGGAGAAGTGGCCTATTCAGTTACCAGAAGACAGACTGTATGGAAAAGTGGCCTATTCAGTTACCAGAAGACAGACTGTATGGAAAAGTGGCCTATTCAGTTACCAGAAGACAGACAGACTGTATGGAGAAGTGACATATTCAGTTACCAGAAGACAGACAGACTGTATGGAGAAGTGACCTATTCAGTTACCAGAAGACAGACAGACTGTATGGAAAAGTGACCTATTCAGTAACCAGACGACAGATTGTATGGAGAAGTGACCTATTCAGTAACCAGAAGACAGACTGTATGGAAAAGTGGCCTATTCATTAACCAGAAGACAGACTGTATGGAAAAGTGGCCTATTCAGTTACCAGAAGACAGACTGTATGGAAAAGTGGCCTATTCCGTTACCAGAAGACAGACTGTATGGAAAAGTGGCCTATTCAGTAACCAGAAGACAGACTGTATGGAAAAGTGGCCTATTCAGTAACCAGAAGACAGACTGTATGGAAAAGTGGCCTATTCAGTTACCAGAAGACAGACTGTATGGAAAAGTGGCCTATTCAGTAACCAGAAGACAGACTGTATGGAAAAGTGGCCTATTCAGTTACCAGAAGACAGACAGACTGTATGGAGAAGTGGCCTATTCAGTTACCAGAAGACAGACTGTATGGAGAAGTGGCCTATTCAGTTACCAGAAGACAGACAGACTGTATGGAAAAATGTCCCATTCAGTTACCAGAAGACAGACAGATTGTATGGAGAAGTGGCCTATTCAGTTACCAGAAGACATATTGTATGGAGAAGTGGCCTATTCAGTTACCAGAAGACATATTGTATGGAGAAGTGGCCTATTCAGTTACCAGAAGACAGACAGACTGTATGGAAAAGTGGCCTATTCAGTTACCAGAAGACAGACAGACTGTATGGAGAAGTGGCCTATTCAGTTACCAGAAGACAGACAGACTGCATGGAAAAGTGACCTATTCAGTTACCAGAAGACAGACAGGCTGTATGGAGAAGTGGCCTATTCAGTTACCAGAAGACATATTGTATGGAGAAGTGGCCTATTCAGTTACCAGAAGACAGACAGACTGTATGGAAAAATGGCCTATTCAGTTACCAGAAGACAGACTGTATGGAAAAGTGGCCTATTAAGTTACCAGAAGACAGACAGATTGTATGGAAAAGTGACCTATTCAGTTACCAGAAGACAGAAAGATTGTATGGAGAAGTGGCCTATTCAGTTACCAGAAGACAGACAAGATTGTATGGAGAAGTGACCTATTCAGTTACCAGAAGAGAGACAGACTGTATGGATAAGTGACCTATTCAGTTACCAGAAGACAGACAGATTGTATGGAGAAGTGACCTATTCAGTTACCAGAAGACAGATTGTATGGAGAAGTGACCTATTCAGTTACCAGAAGACAGACAGATTGTATGGAGAAGTGACCTATTCAGTAACCAGAAGACAGACTGTATGGAAAAGTGGCCTATTCAGTTACCAGAAGACAGACTGTATGGAAAAGTGGCCTATTCAGTTACCAGAAGACAGGCAGACTGTGTGGAAAAGTGGCCTATTCAGTTACCAGAAGACAGACTGTATGGAGAAGTGGCCTATTCAGTTACCAGAAGACAGACAGACTGTATGGAGAAGTGGCCTATTCAGTTACCAGAAGACAGACTGTATGGAAAAGTGGCCTATTCAGTTACCAGAAGACAGACTGTATGGAAAAGTGGCCTATTCAGTTACCAGAAGACAGGCAGACTGTGTGGAAAAGTGGCCTATTCAGTTACCAGAAGACAGACTGTATGGAGAAGTGGCTTATTCAGTTACCAGAAGACAGACAGACTGTATGGAGAAGTGACCTATTCAGTTACCAGAAGACAGACAGATTGTTTGGAGAAGTGGCCTATTCAGTTACCAGAAGACAGACTGTATGGAGAAGTGGCCTATTCAGTTACCAGAAGACAGACAGACTGTATGGAGAAGTGACCTATTCAGTTACCAGAAGACAGACAGATTGTATGGAGAAGTGGCCTATTCAGTTACCAGAAGACAGACTGTATGGAAAAGTGACCTATTCAGTTACCAGAAGACAGACAGATTGTATGGAAAAGTGACCTATTCAGTTACCAGAAGACAGACAGACTGTATGGAAAAGTGGCCTATTCAGTTACCAGAAGACAGATTGTATGGAAAAGTGGCCTATTCAGTAACCAGAAGACAGACAGATTGTATGGAGAAGTGACCTATTCAGTTACCAGAAGACAGACTGTATGGAAAAGTGGCCTATTCAGTTACCAGAAGACAGACAGATTGTATGGAGAAGTGGCCTATTCAGTTACCAGAAGACAGACTGTATGGAAAAGTGGCCTATTCAGTTACCAGAAGACAGACATATTGTATGGAAAAGTGGCCTATTCAGTTACCAGAAGACAGACAGACTGTATGGAAAAGTGGCCTATTCAGTTACCAGAAGACAGACAGATTGTATGGAGAAGTGGCTTATTCAGTTACCAGAAGACAGACAGACTGTATGGAGAAGTGACCTATTCAGTTACCAGAAGACAGACAGATTGTTTGGAGAAGTGGCCTATTCAGTTACCAGAAGACAGACTGTATGGAGAAGTGGCCTATTCAGTTACCAGAAGACAGACAGATTGTATGGAGAAGTGGCCTATTCAGTTACCAGAAGACAGACAGATTGTATGGAGAAGTGGCTTATTCAGTTACCAGAAGACAGACAGACTGTATGGAGAAGTGACCTATTCAGTTACCAGAAGACAGACAGATTGTATGGAGAAGTGGTCTATTCAGTTACCAGAAGACAGACAGATTGTATGGAAAAGTGACCTATTCAGTTACCAGAAGACAGACAGACTGTATGGAAAAGTGGCCTATTCAGTTACCAGAAGACAGATTGTATGGAAAAATGGCCTATTCAGTAACCAGAAGACAGACAGATTGTATGGAGAAGTGACCTATTCAGTTACCAGAAGACAGACTGTATGGAAAAGTGGCCTATTCAGTTACCAGAAGACAGACAGACTGTATGGAGAAGTGGCCTATTCAGTAACCAGAAGACAGACTGTATGGAAAAGTGGCCTATTCAGTTACCAGAAGACAGACAGATTGTATGGAGAAGTGACCTATTCAGTTACCAGAAGACAGACTGTATGGAAAAGTGGCCTATTCAGTTACCAGAAGACAGACAGACTGTATGGAAAAGTGGCCTATTCAGTTACCAGAAGACAGACTGTATGGAAAAGTGGCCTATTCAGTTACCAGAAGACAGACAGATTGTATGGAAAAGTGGCCTATTCAGTAACCAGACGACAGACAGATTGTATGGAGAAGTGGCCTATTCAGTTACCAGAAGACATATTGTATGGAAAAGTGACCTATTCAGTTACCAGAAGACAGACAGACTGTATGGAAAAGTGGCCTATTCAGTTACCAGAAGACAGACTGTATGGAAAAGTGGCCTATTCAGTAACCAGAAGACAGACTGTATGGAAAAGTGGCCTATTCAGTAACCAGAAGACAGACTGTATGGAAAAGTGGCCTGTTCAGTTACCAGAAGACAGACTGTATGGAAAAGTGACCTATTCAGTTACCAGAAGACAGACAAACTGTATGGAAAAGTGGCCTATTCAGTAACCAGAAGACAGACTGTATGGAAAAGTGGCCTATTCAGTAACCAGAAGACAGATTGTATGGAAAAGTGGCCTATTCAGTAACCAGACGACAGACAGATTGTATGGAGAAGTGGCCTATTCAGTTACCAGAAGACATATTGTATGGAAAAGTGGCCTATTCAGTTACCAGAAGACAGACAGACTGTATGGAAAAGTGGCCTATTCAGTTACCAGAAGACAGACTGTATGGAAAAGTGGCCTATTCAGTTACCAGAAGACAGACAGATTGTATGGAAAAGTGGCCTATTCAGTAACCAGACGACAGACAGATTGTATGGAGAAGTGGCCTATTCAGTTACCAGAAGACATATTGTATGGAAAAGTGACCTATTCAGTTACCAGAAGACAGACAGACTGTATGGAAAAGTGGCCTATTCAGTTACCAGAAGACAGACTGTATGGAAAAGTGGCCTATTCAGTAACCAGAAGACAGACTGTATGGAAAAGTGGCCTATTCAGTAACCAGAAGACAGACTGTATGGAAAAGTGGCCTATTCAGTTACCAGAAGACAGACTGTATGGAAAAGTGACCTATTCAGTTACCAGAAGACAGACAGACTGTATGGAAAAGTGGCCTATTCAGTAACCAGAAGACAGACTGTATGGAAAAGTGGCCTATTCAGTAACCAGAAGACAGACTGTATGGAAAAGTGGCCTATTCAGTAACCAGAAGACAGACAGATTGTATGGAAAAGTGACCTATTCAGTTACCAGAAGACAAACTGTATGGAAAAGTGGCCTATTCAGTTACCAGACGACAGACAGATTGTATGGAGAAGTGGCCTATTCAGTTACCAGAAGACATATTGTATGGAAAAGTGGCCTATTCAGTAACCAGACGACAGACAGATTGTATGGAGAAGTGGCCTATTCAGTTACCAGAAGACATATTGTATGGAAAAGTGACCTATTCAGTTACCAGAAGACAGACATACTGTATGGAAAAGTGACCTATTCAGTTACCAGAAGACAGACTGTATGGAGAAGTGGCCTATTCAGTTACCAGAAGACATATTGTATGGAAAAGTGGCCTATTCAGTAACCAGACGACAGACATATTGTATGGAAAAGTGACCTATTCAGTTACCAGAAGACAGACTGTATGGAAAAGTGGCCTATTCAGTTACCAGAAGACAGGCAGACTGTGTGGAAAAGTGGCCTATTCAGTTACCAGAAGACAGACTGTATGGAGAAGTGGCCTATTCAGTTACCAGAAGACAGACAGACTGTATGGAGAAGTGGCCTATTCAGTTACCAGAAGACAGACTGTATGGAAAAGTGGCCTATTCAGTTACCAGAAGACAGACTGTATGGAAAAGTGGCCTATTCAGTTACCAGAAGACAGGCAGACTGTGTGGAAAAGTGGCCTATTCAGTTACCAGAAGACAGACTGTATGGAGAAGTGGCTTATTCAGTTACCAGAAGACAGATAGACTGTATGGAGAAGTGACCTATTCAGTTACCAGAAGACAGACAGATTGTTTGGAGAAGTGGCCTATTCAGTTACCAGAAGACAGACTGTATGGAGAAGTGGCCTATTCAGTTACCAGAAGACAGACAGACTGTATGGAGAAGTGACCTATTCAGTTACCAGAAGACAGACAGATTGTATGGAGAAGTGGCCTAGTCAGTTACCAGAAGACAGACTGTATGGAAAAGTGACCTATTCAGTTACCAGAAGACAGACAGATTGTATGGAAAAGTGACCTATTCAGTTACCAGAAGACAGACAGACTGTATGGAAAAGTGGCCTATTCAGTTACCAGAAGACAGATTGTATGGAAAAGTGGCCTATTCAGTAACCAGAAGACAGACAGATTGTATGGAGAAGTGACCTATTCAGTTACCAGAAGACAGACTGTATGGAAAAGTGGCCTATTCAGTAACCAGAAGACAGACAGATTGTATGGAGAAGTGGCCTATTCAGTTACCAGAAGACAGACAGACTGTATGGAAAAGTGGCCTATTCAGTTACCAGAAGACAGACAGATTGTATGGAGAAGTGGCTTATTCAGTTACCAGAAGACAGACAGACTGTATGGAGAAGTGACCTATTCAGTTACCAGAAGACAGACAGATTGTTTGGAGAAGTGGCCTATTCAGTTACCAGAAGACAGACTGTATGGAGAAGTGGCCTATTCAGTTACCAGAAGACAGACAGATTGTATGGAGAAGTGGCCTATTCAGTTACCAGAAGACAGACAGATTGTATGGAGAAGTGGCTTATTCAGTTACCAGAAGACAGACAGACTGTATGGAGAAGTGACCTATTCAGTTACCAGAAGACAGACAGATTGTATGGAGAAGTGGTCTATTCAGTTACCAGAAGACAGACAGATTGTATGGAAAAGTGACCTATTCAGTTACCAGAAGACAGACAGACTGTATGGAAAAGTGGCCTATTCAGTTACCAGAAGACAGATTGTATGGAAAAATGGCCTATTCAGTAACCAGAAGACAGACAGATTGTATGGAGAAGTGACCTATTCAGTTACCAGAAGACAGACTGTATGGAAAAGTGGCCTATTCAGTTACCAGAAGACAGACAGACTGTATGGAGAAGTGGCCTATTCAGTAACCAGAAGACAGACTGTATGGAAAAGTGGCCTATTCAGTTACCAGAAGACAGACAGATTGTATGGAGAAGTGACCTATTCAGTTACCAGAAGACAGACTGTATGGAAAAGTGGCCTATTCAGTTACCAGAAGACAGACAGACTGTATGGAAAAGTGGCCTATTCAGTTACCAGAAGACAGACTGTATGGAAAAGTGGCCTATTCAGTTACCAGAAGACAGACAGATTGTATGGAAAAGTGGCCTATTCAGTAACCAGACGACAGACAGATTGTATGGAGAAGTGGCCTATTCAGTTACCAGAAGACATATTGTATGGAAAAGTGACCTATTCAGTTACCAGAAGACAGACAGACTGTATGGAAAAGTGGCCTATTCAGTTACCAGAAGACAGACTGTATGGAAAAGTGGCCTATTCAGTTACCAGAAGACAGACTGTATGGAAAAGTGACCTATTCAGTTACCAGAAGACAGACAGATTGTATGGAAACGTGACCTATTCAGTTACCAGAAGACAGACAGACTGTATGGAAAAGTGGCCTATTCAGTTACCAGAAGACAGATTGTATGGAAAAGTGGCCTATTCAGTAACCAGAAGACAGACAGATTGTATGGAGAAGTGACCTATTCAGTTACCAGAAGACAGACTGTATGGAAAAGTGGCCTATTCAGTTACCAGAAGACAGACAGATTGTATGGAGAAGTGGCCTATTCAGTTACCAGAAGACAGACTGTATGGAAAAGTGGCCTATTCAGTTACCAGAAGACAGACAGATTGTATGGAAAAGTGGCCTATTCAGTAACCAGACGACAGACAGATTGTATGGAGAAGTGGCCTATTCAGTTACCAGAAGACATATTGTATGGAAAAGTGACCTATTCAGTTACCAGAAGACAGACAGACTGTATGGAAAAGTGGCCTATTCAGTTACCAGAAGACAGACTGTATGGAAAAGTGGCCTATTCAGTAACCAGAAGACAGACTGTATGGAAAAGTGGCCTATTCAGTAACCAGAAGACAGACTGTATGGAAAAGTGGCCTATTCAGTTACCAGAAGACAGACTGTATGGAAAAGTGACCTATTCAGTTACCAGAAGACAGACAGACTGTATGGAAAAGTGGCCTATTCAGTAACCAGAAGACAGACTGTATGGAAAAGTGGCCTATTCAGTAACCAGAAGACAGACTGTATGGAAAAGTGGCCTATTCAGTAACCAGAAGACAGACAGATTGTATGGAAAAGTGACCTATTCAGTTACCAGAAGACAAACTGTATGGAAAAGTGGCCTATTCAGTTACCAGACGACAGACAGATTGTATGGAGAAGTGGCCTATTCAGTTACCAGAAGACATATTGTATGGAAAAGTGGCCTATTCAGTAACCAGACGACAGACAGATTGTATGGAGAAGTGGCCTATTCAGTTACCAGAAGACATATTGTATGGAAAAGTGACCTATTCAGTTACCAGAAGACAGACATACTGTATGGAAAAGTGACCTATTCAGTTACCAGAAGACAGACTGTATGGAGAAGTGGCCTATTCAGTTACCAGAAGACATATTGTATGGAAAAGTGGCCTATTCAGTAACCAGACGACAGACATATTGTATGGAAAAGTGACCTATTCAGTTACCAGAAGACAGACTGTATGGAAAAGTGGCCTATTCAGTTACCAGAAGACAGGCAGACTGTGTGGAAAAGTGGCCTATTCAGTTACCAGAAGACAGACTGTATGGAGAAGTGGCCTATTCAGTTACCAGAAGACAGACAGACTGTATGGAGAAGTGGCCTATTCAGTTACCAGAAGACAGACTGTATGGAAAAGTGGCCTATTCAGTTACCAGAAGACAGACTGTATGGAAAAGTGGCCTATTCAGTTACCAGAAGACAGGCAGACTGTGTGGAAAAGTGGCCTATTCAGTTACCAGAAGACAGACTGTATGGAGAAGTGGCTTATTCAGTTACCAGAAGACAGACAGACTGTATGGAGAAGTGACCTATTCAGTTACCAGAAGACAGACAGATTGTTTGGAGAAGTGGCCTATTCAGTTACCAGAAGACAGACTGTATGGAGAAGTGGCCTATTCAGTTACCAGAAGACAGACAGACTGTATGGAGAAGTGACCTATTCAGTTACCAGAAGACAGACAGATTGTATGGAGAAGTGGCCTATTCAGTTACCAGAAGACAGACTGTATGGAAAAGTGACCTATTCAGTTACCAGAAGACAGACAGATTGTATGGAAAAGTGACCTATTCAGTTACCAGAAGACAGACAGACTGTATGGAAAAGTGGCCTATTCAGTTACCAGAAGACAGATTGTATGGAAAAGTGGCCTATTCAGTAACCAGACGACAGACAGATTGTATGGAGAAGTGGCCTATTCAGTTACCAGAAGACATATTGTATGGAAAAGTGACCTATTCAGTTACCAGAAGACAGACATACTGTATGGAAAAGTGACCTATTCAGTTACCAGAAGACAGACTGTATGGAGAAGTGGCCTATTCAGTTACCAGAAGACATATTGTATGGAAAAGTGGCCTATTCAGTAACCAGACGACAGACATATTGTATGGAAAAGTGACCTATTCAGTTACCAGAAGACAGACTGTATGGAAAAGTGGCCTATTCAGTTACCAGAAGACAGGCAGACTGTGTGGAAAAGTGGCCTATTCAGTTACCAGAAGACAGACTGTATGGAGAAGTGGCCTATTCAGTTACCAGAAGACAGACAGACTGTATGGAGAAGTGGCCTATTCAGTTACCAGAAGACAGACTGTATGGAAAAGTGGCCTATTCAGTTACCAGAAGACAGACTGTATGGAAAAGTGGCCTATTCAGTTACCAGAAGACAGGCAGACTGTGTGGAAAAGTGGCCTATTCAGTTACCAGAAGACAGACTGTATGGAGAAGTGGCTTATTCAGTTACCAGAAGACAGACAGACTGTATGGAGAAGTGACCTATTCAGTTACCAGAAGACAGACAGATTGTTTGGAGAAGTGGCCTATTCAGTTACCAGAAGACAGACTGTATGGAGAAGTGGCCTATTCAGTTACCAGAAGACAGACAGACTGTATGGAGAAGTGACCTATTCAGTTACCAGAAGACAGACAGATTGTATGGAGAAGTGGCCTATTCAGTTACCAGAAGACAGACTGTATGGAAAAGTGACCTATTCAGTTACCAGAAGACAGACAGATTGTATGGAAAAGTGACCTATTCAGTTACCAGAAGACAGACAGACTGTATGGAAAAGTGGCCTATTCAGTTACCAGAAGACAGATTGTATGGAAAAGTGGCCTATTCAGTAACCAGAAGACAGACAGATTGTATGGAGAAGTGACCTATTCAGTTACCAGAAGACAGACTGTATGGAAAAGTGGCCTATTCAGTTACCAGAAGACAGACAGATTGTATGGAGAAGTGGCCTATTCAGTTACCAGAAGACAGACAGACTGTATGGAAAAGTGGCCTATTCAGTTACCAGAAGACAGACAGATTGTATGGAGAAGTGGCTTATTCAGTTACCAGAAGACAGACAGACTGTATGGAGAAGTGACCTATTCAGTTACCAGAAGACAGACAGATTGTTTGGAGAAGTGGCCTATTCAGTTACCAGAAGACAGACTGTATGGAGAAGTGGCCTATTCAGTTACCAGAAGACAGACAGATTGTATGGAGAAGTGGCCTATTCAGTTACCAGAAGACAGACAGATTGTATGGAGAAGTGGCTTATTCAGTTACCAGAAGACAGACAGACTGTATGGAGAAGTGACCTATTCAGTTACCAGAAGACAGACAGATTGTATGGAGAAGTGGTCTATTCAGTTACCAGAAGACAGACAGATTGTATGGAAAAGTGACCTATTCAGTTACCAGAAGACAGACAGACTGTATGGAAAAGTGGCCTATTCAGTTACCAGAAGACAGATTGTATGGAAAAATGGCCTATTCAGTAACCAGAAGACAGACAGATTGTATGGAGAAGTGACCTATTCAGTTACCAGAAGACAGACTGTATGGAAAAGTGGCCTATTCAGTTACCAGAAGACAGACAGACTGTATGGAGAAGTGGCCTATTCAGTAACCAGAAGACAGACTGTATGGAAAAGTGGCCTATTCAGTTACCAGAAGACAGACAGATTGTATGGAGAAGTGACCTATTCAGTTACCAGAAGACAGACTGTATGGAAAAGTGGCCTATTCAGTTACCAGAAGACAGACAGACTGTATGGAAAAGTGGCCTATTCAGTTACCAGAAGACAGACTGTATGGAAAAGTGGCCTATTCAGTTACCAGAAGACAGACAGATTGTATGGAAAAGTGGCCTATTCAGTAACCAGACGACAGACAGATTGTATGGAGAAGTGGCCTATTCAGTTACCAGAAGACATATTGTATGGAAAAGTGACCTATTCAGTTACCAGAAGACAGACAGACTGTATGGAAAAGTGGCCTATTCAGTTACCAGAAGACAGACTGTATGGAAAAGTGGCCTATTCAGTTACCAGAAGACAGACTGTATGGAAAAGTGACCTATTCAGTTACCAGAAGACAGACAGATTGTATGGAAAAGTGACCTATTCAGTTACCAGAAGACAGACAGACTGTATGGAAAAGTGGCCTATTCAGTTACCAGAAGACAGATTGTATGGAAAAGTGGCCTATTCAGTAACCAGAAGACAGACAGATTGTATGGAGAAGTGACCTATTCAGTTACCAGAAGACAGACTGTATGGAAAAGTGGCCTATTCAGTTACCAGAAGACAGACAGATTGTATGGAGAAGTGGCCTATTCAGTTACCAGAAGACAGACTGTATGGAAAAGTGGCCTATTCAGTTACCAGAAGACAGACATATTGTTTGGAGAAGTGGCCTATTCAGTTACCAGAAGACAGACTGTATGGAGAAGTGGCCTATTCAGTTACCAGAAGACAGACAGATTGTATGGAGAAGTGGCCTATTCAGTTACCAGAAGACAGACAGATTGTATGGAGAAGTGGCTTATTCAGTTACCAGAAGACAGACAGACTGTATGGAGAAGTGACCTATTCAGTTACCAGAAGACAGACAGATTGTATGGAGAAGTGGTCTATTCAGTTACCAGAAGACAGACAGATTGTATGGAAAAGTGACCTATTCAGTTACCAGAAGACAGACAGACTGTATGGAAAAGTGGCCTATTCAGTTACCAGAAGACAGATTGTATGGAAAAGTGGCCTATTCAGTAACCAGAAGACAGACAGATTGTATGGAGAAGTGACCTATTCAGTTACCAGAAGACAGACTGTATGGAAAAGTGGCCTATTCAGTTACCAGAAGACAGACAGACTGTATGGAGAAGTGGCCTATTCAGTAACCAGAAGACAGACTGTATGGACAAGTGGCCTATTCAGTTACCAGAAGACAGACAGATTGTATGGAGAAGTGACCTATTCAGTTACCAGAAGACAGACTGTATGGAAAAGTGGCCTATTCAGTTACCAGAAGACAGACAGACTGTATGGAAAAGTGGCCTATTCAGTTACCAGAAGACAGACTGTATGGAAAAGTGGCCTATTCAGTTACCAGAAGACAGACAGATTGTATGGAAAAGTGGCCTATTCAGTAACCAGACGACAGACAGATTGTATGGAGAAGTGGCCTATTCAGTTACCAGAAGACATATTGTATGGAAAAGTGACCTATTCAGTTACCAGAAGACAGACAGACTGTATGGAAAAGTGGCCTATTCAGTTACCAGAAGACAGACTGTATGGAAAAGTGGCCTATTCAGTTACCAGAAGACAGACTGTATGGAAAAGTGACCTATTCAGTTACCAGAAGACAGACAGATTGTATGGAAAAGTGACCTATTCAGTTACCAGAAGACAGACAGACTGTATGGAAAAGTGGCCTATTCAGTTACCAGAAGACAGATTGTATGGAAAAGTGGCCTATTCAGTAACCAGAAGACAGACAGATTGTATGGAGAAGTGACCTATTCAGTTACCAGAAGACAGACTGTATGGAAAAGTGGCCTATTCAGTTACCAGAAGACAGACAGATTGTATGGAGAAGTGGCCTATTCAGTTACCAGAAGACAGACTGTATGGAAAAGTGGCCTATTCAGTTACCAGAAGACAGACATATTGTATGGAAAAGTGGCCTATTCAGTTACCAGAAGACAGACAGACTGTATGGAAAAGTGGCCTATTCAGTTACCAGAAGACAGACAGATTGTATGGAGAAGTGGCTTATTCAGTTACCAGAAGACAGACAGACTGTATGGAGAAGTGACCTATTCAGTTACCAGAAGACAGACAGATTGTTTGGAGAAGTGGCCTATTCAGTTACCAGAAGACAGACTGTATGGAGAAGTGGCCTATTCAGTTACCAGAAGACAGACTGTATGGAAAAGTGACCTATTCAGTTACCAGAAGACAGACAGACTGTATGGAAAAGTGGCCTATTCAGTAACCAGAAGACAGACTGTATGGAAAAGTGGCCTATACAGTAACCAGAAGACAGACTGTATGGAAAAGTGGCCTATTCAGTAACCAGAAGACAGACAGATTGTATGGAAAAGTGACCTATTCAGTTACCAGAAGACAAACTGTATGGAAAAGTGGCCTATTCAGTTACCAGACGACAGACAGATTGTATGGAGAAGTGGACTATTCAGTTACCAGAAGACATATTGTATGGAAAAGTGGCCTATTCAGTAACCAGACGACAGACAGATTGTATGGAGAAGTGGCCTATTCAGTTACCAGAAGACATATTGTATGGAAAAGTGACCTATTCAGTTACCAGAAGACAGACAGACTGTATGGAGAAGTGGCCTATTCAGTAACCAGAAGACAGACTGTATGGAGAAGTGGCCTATTCAGTTACCAGAAGACAGACTGTATGGAAAAGTGACCTATTCAGTTACCAGAAGACAGACTGTATGGAGAAGTGGCCTATTCAGTTACCAGAAGACATATTGTATGGAAAAGTGGCCTATTCAGTAACCAGACGACAGACATATTGTATGGAAAAGTGACCTATTCAGTTACCAGAAGACAGACTGTATGGAAAAGTGGCCTATTCAGTTACCAGAAGACAGACTGTATGGAAAAGTGACCTATTCAGTTACCAGAAGACAGACTGTATGGAGAAGTGGCCTATTCAGTTACCAGAAGACAGACTGTATGGAAAAGTGACCTATTCAGTTACCAGAAGACAGACTGTATGGAGAAGTGGCCTATTCAGTTACCAGAAGACATATTGTATGGAAAAGTGGCCTATTCAGTAACCAGACGACAGACATATTGTATGGAAAAGTGACCTATTCAGTTACCAGAAGACAGACTGTATGGAAAAGTGGCCTATTCAGTTACCAGAAGACAGGCAGACTGTGTGGAAAAGTGGCCTATTCAGTTACCAGAAGACAGACTGTATGGAGAAGTGGCCTATTCAGTTACCAGAAGACAGACAGACTGTATGGAGAAGTGGCCTATTCAGTTACCAGAAGACAGACTGTATGGAAAAGTGGCCTATTCAGTTACCAGAAGACAGACTGTATGGAAAAGTGGCCTATTCAGTTACCAGAAGACAGGCAGACTGTGTGGAAAAGTGGCCTATTCAGTTACCAGAAGACAGACTGTATGGAGAAGTGGCTTATTCAGTTACCAGAAGACAGACAGACTGTATGGAGAAGTGACCTATTCAGTTACCAGAAGACAGACAGATTGTTTGGAGAAGTGGCCTATTCAGTTACCAGAAGACAGACTGTATGGAGAAGTGGCCTATTCAGTTACCAGAAGACAGACAGACTGTATGGAGAAGTGACCTATTCAGTTACCAGAAGACAGACAGATTGTATGGAGAAGTGGCCTATTCAGTTACCAGAAGACAGACTGTATGGAAAAGTGACCTATTCAGTTACCAGAAGACAGACAGATTGTATGGAAAAGTGACCTATTCAGTTACCAGAAGACAGACAGACTGTATGGAAAAGTGGCCTATTCAGTTACCAGAAGACAGATTGTATGGAAAAGTGGCCTATTCAGTAACCAGAAGACAGACAGATTGTATGGAGAAGTGACCTATTCAGTTACCAGAAGACAGACTGTATGGAAAAGTGGCCTATTCAGTTACCAGAAGACAGACAGATTGTATGGAGAAGTGGCCTATTCAGTTACCAGAAGACAGACAGACTGTATGGAAAAGTGGCCTATTCAGTTACCAGAAGACAGACAGATTGTATGGAGAAGTGGCTTATTCAGTTACCAGAAGACAGACAGACTGTATGGAGAAGTGACCTATTCAGTTACCAGAAGACAGACAGATTGTTTGGAGAAGTGGCCTATTCAGTTACCAGAAGACAGACTGTATGGAGAAGTGGCCTATTCAGTTACCAGAAGACAGACAGATTGTATGGAGAAGTGGCCTATTCAGTTACCAGAAGACAGACAGATTGTATGGAGAAGTGGCTTATTCAGTTACCAGAAGACAGACAGACTGTATGGAGAAGTGACCTATTCAGTTACCAGAAGACAGACAGATTGTATGGAGAAGTGGTCTATTCAGTTACCAGAAGACAGACAGATTGTATGGAAAAGTGACCTATTCAGTTACCAGAAGACAGACAGACTGTATGGAAAAGTGGCCTATTCAGTTACCAGAAGACAGATTGTATGGAAAAATGGCCTATTCAGTTACCAGAAGACAGACTGTATGGAGAAGTGGCCTATTCAGTTACCAGAAGACAGACTGTATGGAAAAGTGACCTATTCAGTTACCAGAAGACAGACAGACTGTATGGAAAAGTGGCCTATTCAGTAACCAGAAGACAGACTGTATGGAAAAGTGGCCTATACAGTAACCAGAAGACAGACTGTATGGAAAAGTGGCCTATTCAGTAACCAGAAGACAGACAGATTGTATGGAAAAGTGACCTATTCAGTTACCAGAAGACAAACTGTATGGAAAAGTGGCCTATTCAGTTACCAGACGACAGACAGATTGTATGGAGAAGTGGACTATTCAGTTACCAGAAGACATATTGTATGGAAAAGTGGCCTATTCAGTAACCAGACGACAGACAGATTGTATGGAGAAGTGGCCTATTCAGTTACCAGAAGACATATTGTATGGAAAAGTGACCTATTCAGTTACCAGAAGACAGACAGACTGTATGGAGAAGTGGCCTATTCAGTAACCAGAAGACAGACTGTATGGAGAAGTGGCCTATTCAGTTACCAGAAGACAGACTGTATGGAAAAGTGACCTATTCAGTTACCAGAAGACAGACTGTATGGAGAAGTGGCCTATTCAGTTACCAGAAGACATATTGTATGGAAAAGTGGCCTATTCAGTAACCAGACGACAGACATATTGTATGGAAAAGTGACCTATTCAGTTACCAGAAGACAGACTGTATGGAAAAGTGGCCTATTCAGTTACCAGAAGACAGACTGTATGGAAAAGTGACCTATTCAGTTACCAGAAGACAGACTGTATGGAGAAGTGGCCTATTCAGTTACCAGAAGACAGACTGTATGGAAAAGTGACCTATTCAGTTACCAGAAGACAGACTGTATGGAGAAGTGGCCTATTCAGTTACCAGAAGACATATTGTATGGAAAAGTGGCCTATTCAGTAACCAGACGACAGACATATTGTATGGAAAAGTGACCTATTCAGTTACCAGAAGACAGACTGTATGGAAAAGTGGCCTATTCAGTTACCAGAAGACAGGCAGACTGTGTGGAAAAGTGGCCTATTCAGTTACCAGAAGACAGACTGTATGGAGAAGTGGCCTATTCAGTTACCAGAAGACAGACAGACTGTATGGAGAAGTGGCCTATTCAGTTACCAGAAGACAGACTGTATGGAAAAGTGGCCTATTCAGTTACCAGAAGACAGACTGTATGGAAAAGTGGCCTATTCAGTTACCAGAAGACAGGCAGACTGTGTGGAAAAGTGGCCTATTCAGTTACCAGAAGACAGACTGTATGGAGAAGTGGCTTATTCAGTTACCAGAAGACAGACAGACTGTATGGAGAAGTGACCTATTCAGTTACCAGAAGACAGACAGATTGTTTGGAGAAGTGGCCTATTCAGTTACCAGAAGACAGACTGTATGGAGAAGTGGCCTATTCAGTTACCAGAAGACAGACAGACTGTATGGAGAAGTGACCTATTCAGTTACCAGAAGACAGACAGATTGTATGGAGAAGTGGCCTATTCAGTTACCAGAAGACAGACTGTATGGAAAAGTGACCTATTCAGTTACCAGAAGACAGACAGATTGTATGGAAAAGTGACCTATTCAGTTACCAGAAGACAGACAGACTGTATGGAAAAGTGGCCTATTCAGTTACCAGAAGACAGATTGTATGGAAAAGTGGCCTATTCAGTAACCAGAAGACAGACAGATTGTATGGAGAAGTGACCTATTCAGTTACCAGAAGACAGACTGTATGGAAAAGTGGCCTATTCAGTTACCAGAAGACAGACAGATTGTATGGAGAAGTGGCCTATTCAGTTACCAGAAGACAGACAGACTGTATGGAAAAGTGGCCTATTCAGTTACCAGAAGACAGACAGATTGTATGGAGAAGTGGCTTATTCAGTTACCAGAAGACAGACAGACTGTATGGAGAAGTGACCTATTCAGTTACCAGAAGACAGACAGATTGTTTGGAGAAGTGGCCTATTCAGTTACCAGAAGACAGACTGTATGGAGAAGTGGCCTATTCAGTTACCAGAAGACAGACAGATTGTATGGAGAAGTGGCCTATTCAGTTACCAGAAGACAGACAGATTGTATGGAGAAGTGGCTTATTCAGTTACCAGAAGACAGACAGACTGTATGGAGAAGTGACCTATTCAGTTACCAGAAGACAGACAGATTGTATGGAGAAGTGGTCTATTCAGTTACCAGAAGACAGACAGATTGTATGGAAAAGTGACCTATTCAGTTACCAGAAGACAGACAGACTGTATGGAAAAGTGGCCTATTCAGTTACCAGAAGACAGATTGTATGGAAAAATGGCCTATTCAGTAACCAGAAGACAGACAGATTGTATGGAGAAGTGACCTATTCAGTTACCAGAAGACAGACTGTATGGAAAAGTGGCCTATTCAGTTACCAGAAGACAGACAGACTGTATGGAGAAGTGGCCTATTCAGTAACCAGAAGACAGACTGTATGGAAAAGTGGCCTATTCAGTTACCAGAAGACAGACAGATTGTATGGAGAAGTGACCTATTCAGTTACCAGAAGACAGACTGTATGGAAAAGTGGCCTATTCAGTTACCAGAAGACAGACAGACTGTATGGAAAAGTGGCCTATTCAGTTACCAGAAGACAGACTGTATGGAAAAGTGGCCTATTCAGTTACCAGAAGACAGACAGATTGTATG
The DNA here is from genome assembly GCF_057628025.1 of Oncorhynchus mykiss. Lineage (NCBI taxonomy): Eukaryota > Metazoa > Chordata > Actinopteri > Salmoniformes > Salmonidae > Oncorhynchus > Oncorhynchus mykiss. Next base: position 69,010,005 of record NC_143036.1, read on the forward strand.
GAAAAGTGGCCTATTCAGTAACCAGACGACAGACAGATTGTATGGAGAAGTGGCCTATTCAGTTACCAGAAGACATATTGTATGGAAAAGTGACCTATTCAGTTACCAGAAGACAGACAGACTGTATGGAAAAGTGGCCTATTCAGTTACCAGAAGACAGACTGTATGGAAAAGTGGCCTATTCAGTTACCAGAAGACAGACTGTATGGAAAAGTGACCTATTCAGTTACCAGAAGACAGACAGATTGTATGGAAAAGTGACCTATTCAGTTACCAGAAGACAGACAGACTGTATGGAAAAGTGGCCTATTCAGTTACCAGAAGACAGATTGTATGGAAAAGTGGCCTATTCAGTAACCAGAAGACAGACAGATTGTATGGAGAAGTGACCTATTCAGTTACCAGAAGACAGACTGTATGGAAAAGTGGCCTATTCAGTTACCAGAAGACAGACAGATTGTATGGAGAAGTGGCCTATTCAGTTACCAGAAGACAGACTGTATGGAAAAGTGGCCTATTCAGTTACCAGAAGACAGACATATTGTATGGAAAAGTGGCCTATTCAGTTACCAGAAGACAGACAGACTGTATGGAAAAGTGGCCTATTCAGTTACCAGAAGACAGACAGATTGTATGGAGAAGTGGCTTATTCAGTTACCAGAAGACAGACAGACTGTATGGAGAAGTGACCTATTCAGTTACCAGAAGACAGACAGATTGTTTGGAGAAGTGGCCTATTCAGTTACCAGAAGACAGACTGTATGGAGAAGTGGCCTATTCAGTTACCAGAAGACAGACAGATTGTATGGAGAAGTGGCCTATTCAGTTACCAGAAGACAGACAGATTGTATGGAGAAGTGGCTTATTCAGTTACCAGAAGACAGACAGACTGTATGGAGAAGTGACCTATTCAGTTACCAGAAGACAGACAGATTGTATGGAGAAGTGGTCTATTCAGTTACCAGAAGACAGACAGATTGTATGGAAAAGTGACCTATTCAGTTACCAGAAGACAGACAGACTGTATGGAAAAGTGGCCTATTCAGTTACCAGAAGACAGATTGTATGGAAAAATGGCCTATTCAGTAACCAGAAGACAGACAGATTGTATGGAGAAGTGACCTATTCAGTTACCAGAAGACAGACTGTATGGAAAAGTGGCCTATTCAGTTACCAGAAGACAGACAGACTGTATGGAGAAGTGGCCTATTCAGTAACCAGAAGACAGACTGTATGGAAAAGTGGCCTATTCAGTTACCAGAAGACAGACAGATTGTATGGAGAAGTGACCTATTCAGTTACCAGAAGACAGACTGTATGGAAAAGTGGCCTATTCAGTTACCAGAAGACAGACAGACTGTATGGAAAAGTGGCCTATTCAGTTACCAGAAGACAAACTGTATAGAGAAGTGACCTATTCAGTTACCAGAAGACAGACAGACTGTATGGAGAAGTGGCCTATTCAGTTACCAGAAGACAGACTGTATGGAGAAGTGGCCTATTCAGTTACCAGAAGACAGACTGTATGGAGAAGTGGCCTATTCAGTTACCAGAAGACAGACTGTGTGGAAAAGTGGCCTATTCAGTTACCAGAAGACAGACTGTATGGAAAAGTGGCCTATTCAGTTACCAGAAGACAGACTGTATGGAGAAGTGGCCTATTCAGTTACCAGAAGACAGACTGTATGGAGAAGTGGCCTATTCAGTTACCAGAAGACAGACTGTATGGAAAAGTGACCTATTCAGTTACCAGAAGACAGACTGTATGGAAAAGTGGCCTATTCAGTTACCAGAAGACAGACTGTATGGAGAAGTGGCCTATTCAGTTACCAGAAGACAGACTGTATGGAGAAGTGGCCTATTCAGTTACCAGAAGACAGACTGTATGGAAAAATGGCCTATTCAGTTACCAGAAGACAGACAATGTCATTGGAATGACTTTGTTGGAGGGACCTTAAAGACACAGTGATACAGCTGTTTTCAATTCAGACTTATTTTCCACTCCAATAAGCAAGGTGACGTGGAAATGCAATAATTAGATTCATATACAACACTAGGACGGTTTAACTGACATGTTGGATGTTAGCCTGGTCCCAGATCTGGTTGTGCTGTCTTGCCAACTCCTATGGTCATTAGTTGGTGAGACGGCACAAACTGATCTGGGACCAGGCTAACATCCATCACCACAGTTCATCTACTCTAGTGCCACTAGTTGAATGTAGCATGGTTGTGGGGATTTCATGTAGGGGTGAATATGAATCGGGGCAAAGTGTGAGATGGAAGGAGGTGTGAAGTTCACAGAGAGGATGGAGTGATCTTCTGACGTAACATGTAGATGAGGATGATGATGGATGATGATGATGATGATGACATGTACTGACTGTGACAGAAACCAGAGCAGAATATATTCTATCCTCCCCTGCCCTGTATGAGAGGCAGCAATCCTCTATAGTCCTTTCCAAGTTGTCACCAATCCTCTATAGTCCTTTCCAAGTTGTCACCAATCCTCTATAGACCTTTCCAAGTTGACACCAATCCTCTATAGTCCTTTCCAAGTTGACACCAATCCTCTATAGTCCTTTCCAAGTTGTCACCAATCCTCTATAGTCCTTTCCAAGTTGTCACCAATCCTCTATGGACCTTTCCAAGTTGTCACCAATCCTCTATAGTCCTTTCCAAGTTGTCACCAATCCTCTATAGTCCTTTCCAAGTTGACACCAATCCTCTATAGACCTTTCCAAGTTGACACCAATCCTCTATAGACCTTTCCAAGTTGACAGCAAGTGGTCTTTCCAAGTAGAATAGACAAGAATAGAATAAAAACGTTTTTGTTTTAAAACATGTGTCTTCTACTCCCAACTGCCATGCTCCATCCCACTGACTACCAACACTTAGATACAGGCTGTCACCAGACGGCTGTCTAAAACCACTCCTCTCTATCTGAAACTGTCACCCCTCCAACATCAATGGGAATAATACATTAGCATCAGATATGATACAGTAGATACCAAAGTGTTTAAACAACTCTGCTGTATGTGTTAAAGCTTGTCTGCTGTCAGTGTGAGATGATGTTACAAAGACACTGCAGCTTGCTAATACAGTCAGTACACAGCTGATCATTTAGACGCTCCAACAGTCTGTGACAGCCAACTGCAGAGACCAAATCCAATCCAATTAAAACAAGGAATGTCCCGGTGTGTGTGAACACTTTAAGCTGATTTCCTGTTGTTCAGTACAGATGCAGTCTGAACTCTTTTATTATATTCTATATCTCTCTCTGTCTCTCAGTCTCTCTCTCTCTCTCTCTGTGTCTGTCTCCCTATTTATCTCTCTCTTTCTCTCTCCATCTTTCTCTCTCTCTTTCTCTGTCTCTCTCTGTGTCTCTCTTTGTCTCTCTGTCTGTCTCTCTCCCTCTGTCTGTCTCTCTCTGTCTCTGTCTCTACGTCGTTGTCTCTGTCTCTATGTCTCTGTCTCTCTGTCTCTCTCACTCTCTCTCTCTCTATCGCTCTCTATATCTCTGTCTCTCTCTATATCTCTCTGTCTCTGTCTCTCGCTCTCTGTCTCTCTATATCTCTCTGTCTCGCTCTATATATCTCTCTGTCTCTCTCTATATATCTATCTGTCTCCCTCTCTATATCGCTCTGTCTCTCTCTATATATCTCTCTGTCTCTCTCTATATATCTCTCTGTCTCCCTCTCTATATCGCTCTGTCTCTCTCTCTATGTCTCTATGTCTCTGTATTTCTATGGGTCTCTCTGTCTGTCTTTGTCTCTCTCTCTCTCTATGTCTCTGTGTGTCTGTCTGTCTCTCTCTCTCTGTGTGTCTTTGTCTCTCTGTCTCTGTCTCTCTCTGTCACTCTGTTCCTCGCTATGGCTCTCTGTCTCTCTCTTATTTTTTCCTCCTTATTTCCTGCTCCCATCCTCCCAAGTCTTTTCATATTTTCACTCATATCCGGTCTCTCTCGCTCTCTCTCTGCTCCTCTCCTCCACTGTTAGAGAAGACATGGGATCCATGCCATGTTGTTCTTTCCCTTCTAAACTCTCTCCCTTACTCCCCTCCCTCTCTTGTTCCCTCTCCTCCCCAGCGGGATGTGCGTGTCATGGGGCCTGGTGTGAGCCAGGTCTGTTCCAACAGGATATTTATAGCTTTTCCTCATGTCCTGCTAGAGGCAAGGTCACAGCACGGAGAGAGAGAGAGACTGACTGTATAACATTCAGCTCAGACACCTATACATACCCAACAAGACATGCCGCCAGGGGTCTCTTTACAGTCCCCAAGACATGCCACCAGGGGTCTCCTCCCAGTCCCCATGTCCAAAACAAATTCATGGCAACGTACAGTATTATACAGAGACATGATGGCTACATACAGTATTACACATGATGGTTACATACAGTATTACACATGATGGTTACATACAGTATTACACAGAGACATTATGGTTACGTACAGTATTATACAGAGACATGATGGTTAGGTACAGTATTATACAGAGACATGATGGTTAGGTACAGTATTACACATGATGGTTACATACAGCATTACACATGATGGTTACATACAGTATTATACAGATACATGATGGTTAGGTACAGTATTACACATGATGGTTACATACAGTATTATACAGATACATGATGGTTACATACAGTATTATACAGAGACATGATGGTTACATACAGTATTACACATGATGGTTACATACAGTATTACACATGATGGTTACATACAGTATTACACATGATGGTTACATACAGTATTATACAGAGACATGATGGTTACATACAGTATTACACATGATGGTTACATACAGTATTACACATGATGGTTACATACAGTATTATACAGAGACATGATGGTTACATACAGTATTACACATGATGGTTACATACAGTTTTATACAGAGACATGATGGTTAGGTACAGTATTATACAGAGACATGATGGTTACATACAGTATTATACAGAGACATGATGGTTACATACAGTATTACACATGATGGTTACATACAGTATTACACATGATGGTTACATACAGTATTATACAGAGACATGATGGTTACATACAGTATTACACATGATGGTTACATACAGTTTTATACAGAGACATGATGGTTAGGTACAGTATTATACAGAGACATGATGGTTAGGTACAGTATTATACAGAGACATGATGGTTACATACAGTATTATACAGAGACATGATGGTTACATACAGTATTACACATGATGGTTACATACAGTTTTATACAGAGACATGATGGTTAGGTACAGTATTATACAGAGACATGATGGTTACATACAGTATTATACAGAGACATGATGGTTACATACAGTATTATACAGAGACATGATGGTTACATACAGTATTATACAGAGACATGATGGTTAGGTACAGTATTATACAGAGACATGATGGTTAGGTACAGTATTATACAGAGACATGATCACATGGAACTATCTTCCATATCCATTTACTCAGCAAACAGCAAAATAACCTTTAAACGTGGATTAAACAACATCTCATGGAACAGAGGGGACTGTGAGGGGACACACACACACACAAACATACGTACACACACACACACACACACATACACACACACGTATACACACACACACGTATACACACACACACACACACACACACACACACACACACACACACACACACACACACACACACACACACACACACACATACACACACACACACACGTACAAACACGTATACACATATACTTTTAGTTGTGTTGCTTATAAATCGTTGATTTTTAAATGTGTGTGACTGTCCTTGTCTATCAGAGTTTTGTTACTTTGTAATGTTTAGTGTTTTTGTGGACCCCAGGAAGAATAGCTGCTACTTCTGCTACAGATAATGAGGATCCTAATAAACACACTGGACAGACACTCAAGCACAAACACACACACATATGAAGTCGCACACCCTCCAACTAAAGACACACATTTCCCACTCTAATCAAGACTCAACAAGCACATTCACAGCACCTTCACACTCACTCAATCCCACACTGCCAAAGAGTGTAGACAAACACACACACACATTGAGAGCAGCAGGTGTAGAGTGGGCGTTAGTAACGAGATGGATGTAATCTGTCAAGATGGCCGTCTCAGATGGAGTGAAACCAAACCATGGCGGACAGCTGGCCTCGTACAAAAAAAGTGAACAATTCCAAGAGCTCCAAAACACTCAGTCCCCCACAAAAAAATGAAGTCTGGAGGGAAGAAAGAGCATTCTGTGTCCCAAAGAGCACCCTATTCCCTATAGGCCCTGGTCGAAAGTAGTGCACCAAATAGGGCATAAGGTGCCAATTGAGATGTGTCCCATGTTTCTTTAATGCAGCACACAAGAGAAAGTAATTCCATTCTCCTCTCCGTCTCTCCTCGGCAGCGGCGGTGGCGGCAGGTATTCATCAAACTGACACTGTAGATGATTAGGTTCTGTGTTTCCGGGGGGGGTAAAGACCTATCTATCCTCTCTGGTGATCAGGCTGTTGCCAAGGTAACAGTAGTAACGCTGGAAATGCTGTCCACACAGCAGAGTAACGTACTAAATATTTTAGGTCTATTTACTATGAGGTGTCTACAGTGATAGAATTATTATATTATTCTTATTCCAGTTGTTAGATGTGACGTGATATTGTCTGATTTCAGATCAGTAGATAAGTGTGGTCAGAGAGATGCTGTGACATGTAATGAGGGGAAAACTGACTCTGGATCAGAGTTGTCAGGAACAGTGTGTTGTATGTGATCGGTAAACAGCTCAGGGAGAGAAGCTAATCTCTGCTCATTACCAGAGTCTGGCTTCCTGGGCCTAAGACAGGCAAGAGGATTCTGGTATTCAGACAGCACAGAGAAACCTATTAGGATGTATCTCAATCCTCTTTCCACAGGGATGAAGGGGGAGATTTGGGGTGTATCTCAGTCCTCTTTCCACAGGGATGAAGGGGGAGATTTGGGGTGTATCTCAATCCTCTTTCCACAGGGATGAAGGGGGAGATTTGGGGTGTATCTCAATCCTCTTTCCACAGGGATGAAGGGGGAGATTTGGGGTGTATCTCAAACCTCTTTCCACATGGATGAAGGGGGAGACTTGAGGTGTATCTCAAACCTAATTTCCACAGGGATGAAGGGGGAGACTTGAAGTGTATCTCTGAGATGTGGCTTCCTCTCCTCATCTCATATACCCTTAGACAACACAGAGAAATCTGTGCAACATTCAACAATCTGTGCAACATTCAACAATTTGTGCAACATTTAAGAATTTCAAAGATTTAGTAGAAGAAAATCAATCAATTGAAATAAATTCATTAGGCTCTAATTTATGGATTTCACAACAATCAATCAATCAAATGTATTTTTAAAGCCCTTTTTACATCTGCCGATGTCACTGGGCAGGGACACTGCCATGGGAGGGCATAGGCCCACCCACTGGAGAGCCAGGCCCAGCCAATCAGAATGAGTTTTTCCAAACAAAAGGGCTTTATTACAGACAGAAATACCCTTCTGCGCCATGCCCCCCCCCCCTCCCCCTCAGATGATCCCGCAGGTGAAGCAGCCAGATGTGGAGGTCCTGGGCTGGCATGGTTACAAGTGGTCTGCAGTTGTGAGGCCGGTTGGACGTACTGCCAAATTCTCTAAAATGACGTTGCAGGCGGCTTATGGTAGAGAAATTAACATTAAATTATCTCGCAACAGCTCTGTTGGACATTCCTGCAGTCAGCATGCCAATTGCAAGCTTCCTCTAAACTTAAGACATCTGTGACATTGTGCTGTGTGACAAAACTGCTCATTTTAGAGTGACCTTTTATTGTCCCCAGCACCTGTGTAATGATCATTCTCTTTAATCAGTACAGAGAAACCTATTGGGCTGCATCTCAATCCTCTTCTCCAGAGGGATGGCTGGGGAGACTTGGGTTGTACCTCAGTAGTCCTACGTGACTTCCTCTGCTCATCTTCTACTCTTTGTTTGCAGGGATTCTGATAGATCTGGGCAGGTGAATCTAACCAAGATGAGAGGGGAAGGAGATAGTAGAGAGAGAAATGCCTTAGTAGAACCAGAGAACCGATACAGAAATGAATCCAAATCCGGAAGCCGTAATAACCGTGGGGGATAACATTAGCTTATTTATAGGTTTGTTGTTGGCAACACAAATAGAGACTGCATTGGAGAGTGGAAACCAGCGATTAGGGTTTTGATGTTCTTCCCTAGTTTATTTCCATCCATCCATGTGACTGGCTGGGGTGGATGTGTAGCCGATGTGAAATGGCTAGCTAGTTAGCGGTGGTGCGCGCTAGTGGCGTTTCAATCGGTGACGTCACTTGCTCTGAGACCTTGAAGTAGTGGTTCCCCTTGCGCTGCAAGGGGCTTTTGTGGAGCGATGGGTAACGATACTTCGAGGGTGACTGTTGACGTGTGCAGAGCATCCCTGGTTCGCGCCCAGGTCGGGGCGAGGGGACGGATGTAAAAGTCTATACTGTTACAGATGCAGAGAAATAGAATCACTAGAATGGGTGCAGCACCTCTGACCATGGCAACTTGACTGGTAAACTCATAGAAATATAAACCTAGTGGATGAATGGTCCTGCATGTAGCCAAACAGAGGAAACCCTACTCAAACAGGAAGGGAGGGACTAAACAGACTTGTCTGATAAGAAACGCTAATTTCTGTTTTCCTTCACAATTAAAAACAAAATATTGTGGGTTGCATGCCCGTAAAATGAACACGGTCCTGTTCTTCATAAAACGAACACGGTCCTATTGTTCCTTCTCCACTGCCCCACATGAAATGCTCTTTCCACCCAAGTACTGCAGACACACAGGCTCGCTTCAACTACTGTTTACACTCACTCTGAGAGGTAAGTGGGTTATGTTAGATGAATCATGTGTCCCAAGAACCAAAATGGTGGCTCAGCAGACATCCACCTGATTGGTAAAACCAATAAATGATGTACTGTAGCCTAGTAACTACAGTGCTCACAGTTTCCTTATCTGACCTTGAAGTTGCTGTGACCTTATGTGACCTTAGGTTATCTATTTTGCTAGGTTGTCAACAGAGTAGGGTTAAGTTGCCCATAGATCCTGATCTTGGGTCAGTTTTGCATTTTCCAAACTAATGGATGAAGTTAGGATTTGGGGATGGGAAGATGATCCTAGATCCTTTTCACTGACGGGTTATTATAGTTATTTTTACAATCGCTAGGACCCATTTCTAATTACTTTGGTCACTTTTTCAAAACTCTTCACACAGTTCTCCTAACTAACTTTCAGCTTGGCACAGCAGCACATTCAAAATGCCCTAAAACTACAAACACTTCAAACATGTCTCAAATCAACTCGTTCTTCCATAACACTAGCAAAGGTTGTCACCCAACAAGCACACGTTGTCACTCATAAAACAACGACATAAACAACACTAACAACAGGTAGCATTACACAATGTTTTTCACAATGTAAAAAAAACTGTAACTAACCTACACACACAGTGACTTTCGGGATTATATATCTACTTGAGACATGGATTGTGTATGTGTGCCATTCAGAGGGTGAATTGGCCAGACAAAAGATTTAAGTGCCTTTGAACAGGGTATAGTAATAGGTGCCAGGCGCACCGGTTTGAGTGTGTCAAAAACGACAACTGTTTTTTTCATGCTCAGCAGTTTCCCGTGTGTATCAAGAATGGTCCACCACCCAAGGGACATCTAGACTTGAAACAACACATGGGAAGCATTGGAGTCAACATGGGCCAGCATCCCGGTGGAATGCTTTTGACACCAGGCCCCGACAAATTGAGGCTGTTCTGAGGGCAAAAGGGGGTGCAACTCAATATTAGGAAGGTGTTCTTAAAGTTTTGTACACTCAGTATACATACAGAGACATACTGCAATATTATTGTAGGCATTTTAAATTGTGTTACAGTCACTACAGTAATATGCAACATAACCACACATTGGGACAATGAATGAAACACCGTCTAAAAGACTATGATTCTGTACAGAGGCACTAGTGTTTTCTTCCCCAATATGCCTCTGAAAGCTGATCTGAGGCCAGTTATATCTTACAGACACAGACACGTCATATGTGCTGACTTGCCGCCTCTGCATCAGTGACCATAAACTATCCTAGAGGAGGATGACAGTGTGTGGGTGTGTTTGTACATGTGTTTACATGTGTGTGTGTTCCTGGGAACAGGGCTCAGTTGAAGTTTCCTCTGGAGTGCAGTGGCTCTGCAGAGAAAGATTATGTTACTGCTGACTGGCTGAAAGTTACCTCCCCACCCCTCCCGCCTCACAACACACACACACACACACACACACACACACACACACACACACACACACACACACACACACACACACTGAATGATATATTATCTGATAGACTTGAGATGATCATGTATCATTATGGTTTTGGCAACATCTTTGCCTCCCAGAAATGAGTGTAAGTCACATGTGATCCAGGCTAGTGCAAAGCTAAAACTCCAAACCCCAAACCAGACTAAAACTCCAAACCAGTTTATTTTACTGCAGCCCTAAGTCCAAACACAACCAAACAAAATTATTGGAGCACATGCAGCCTGGTACAACTTGTATTTCAACTGTATACTGTACCTGTGAACCTTGAGACAGGAGTGGAATGTGTGTGTGTGTGTGTGTGTGTATGTGTGTGTGTGTGTGTGTGTGTGTGTGTGTGTGTGTGTGTGTGTGACCATGTTATGTATGTAGGAACATTGGATGCATTACACCTTAGATGGAGTGTTTTCCTCCACACTTATAGTATGTAATGATGTCTGGATCACTGTTAACACTGGTTGGAACCAGGAGCCCCTCAATTAAGGCACAGCATGTGTACATATACAACAAGATGAAATGGTGGAGAAAGAGGGTGAGATGGAGAGAGGGAGCCTAGAAAAGGACAGAGAGAGAAAGAAGGAGAGATGACGTGAGGGAGGGAGGTAGAGGGAGGGAAGGGGACAGAGAGAGAAAGAAGCAGACAGAGAGAGAAAGAAGGAGAGATGACATGAGGGAGGGAGGTAGAGGGAGGGAAGGGGACAGAGAGAGAAAGAAGGAGAGATGATGTGAGGGAGGGAGGTAGAGGGAGGGAAGGGGACAGAGAGAGAAAGAAGGAGAGATGACATGAGGGAGGGAGGGAGGTAGAGAGAGGGAAGGGGACAGAGAGAGAAAGAAGCAGACAGAGAGAGAGGTCAATTGAGTAAAGAGATGGAGGGATGAAAAGCAACTTGATCTCATAGTTGTTGAAGAGAGAGAGGGAGACAGAAAGAGACATTTGAGAGAGACAGATGAAGACCAAAGGAGCGAAGAAGGAGTGCCAAACCACCCACATCAAATGTTTCAACTGTCTCAGGAAAGTTCAAAAGTCCACTGATATTGAGAAATCAATGACATATCCAAGTGGATATGACAAGCAAAGACAAAAAAACTGTCTCTTCTGTCAAACAATAAAATAACTCTGACTGAGGTGAGAGTGAGACAATGCTTTGTATTGGGAAACAGAGGAAGAAACAGAGGAAGAGGAAGAGCAGCTCAGTTGACAGAGCGTGTTATCGTGAGCACATCACACCCTCTCAAAGCAGCCTGAGACTTATTTTATGAATCGAGGGAGTTGGGGAGGGAGGGAGGGAGTGAGGGAGTCAGGGGAGGAGGAGAGGGATGAAGAGAGGGAGGGAAGGTGAATCTGTATTCCTGTAATACTGAAATATATCTGTATATGAGGAATGATGAGTTATTCAATTAATGATTAACGTTGTGAGGTGGGTTATGGGGCGAGTGAACACTAACAAGGGGAAGAGATACCAACTACACTGCCTTTTTTAGAAGGAATCAAGAGTATTTTCTAGTACAAGTATATTCTTGTAGGCCAAGTATTTTCTTGTAGACCTAGTATTTTCTTGTAGGCCTAGTAGACCTAGTATTTTCATGTAGACATAGTAGACCTAGTATTTTCTTGTAGACCTAGTATTTTCTTGTAGACATAGTAGACCTAGTATTTTCTTGTAGACCTAGTAGACCTAGTATTTTCTTGTAGACATAGTAGACCTAGTATTTTCTTGTAGGCCTAGTAGACCTAGTATTTTCTTGTAGACATAGTAGACCTAGTATTTTCTTGTAGACATAGTAGACCTAGTATTTTCTTGTAGACATAGTAGACCTAGTATTTTCTTGTAGACCTAGTAGACCTAGTATTTTCTTGTAGACCTAGTAGACCTAGTATTTTCTTGTAGACCTAGTATTTTCTTGTAAACCTAGTAGACCTAGTATTTTCTTGTAGGCCTAGTATTTTCTTGTAGGCCTATTAGACCTAGAATTTTCTTGTAGACCTAGTAGACCTAGTATTTTCTTGTATACCAAGTAGACCTAGTATTTTCTTGTAGACATAGTATTTTCTTGTAGGCCTAGTAGGCCTAGTATTTTCTTGTAGGCCTAGTAGGCCTAGTATTTTCTTGTAGACCTAGTAGGCCTAGTATTTTCTTGTAGGCCTATTAGACCTAGAATTTTCTTGTAGACCTAGTAGACCTAGTATTTTCTCATAGACCTAGTAGACTTGGTATTTTCTTGTAGACCTAGTATTTTCTTGTAGACCTAGTATTTTCTTGTAGACCTAGTAGACCTAGTATTTTCTTGTAGACATAGTAGACCTAGTATTTTCTTGTAGACCTAGTAGACCTAGTATTTTCTTGTAGACCTAGTAGACCTAGTATTTTCTTGTAGACCTAGTATTTTCTTGTAGACCTAGTAGACCTAGTATTTTCTTGTAGACCTAGTATTTTCTTGTAGACCTAGTAGGCCTAGTATTTTCTTGTAGGCCTATTAGACCTAGAATTTTCTTGTAGACCTAGTAGACCTAGTATTTTCTCATAGACCTAGTAGACTTGGTATTTCCTTGTAGACCTAGTATTTTCTTGTAGACCTAGTATTTTCTTGTAGACCTAGTATTTTCTTGTAGACCAAGTATTTTCTTGTAGACCTAGTATTTTCTTGTAGACCTAGTATTTTCTTGTAGACCTAGTAGACTTGGTATTTTCTTGTAGACCTAGTATTTTCTTGTAGACCTAGTATTTTCTTGTAGACCTAGTAGACCTAGTATTTTCTTGTAGACCTAGTAGACCTAGTATTTTCTTGTAGACCTAGTAGACCTAGTATTTTCTTGTAGACCTAGTAGACCTAGTATTTTCTTGTAGACCTAGTAGACCTAGTATTTTCTTGTAGACCTAGTAGACCTAGTATTTTCTTGTAGACCTAGTAGACCTAGTATTTTCTTGTAGACCTAGTAGACCTAGTATTTTCTTGTAGACCTAGTAGACCTAGTATTTTCTTGTAGACCTAGTAGACCTAGTATTTTCTTGTAGACATAGTAGACCTAGTATTTTCTTGTAGACCTAGTAGACCTAGTATTTTCTTGTAGACCTAGTATTTTCTTGTAGACCTAGTAGACCTAGTATTTTCTTGTAGACATAGTAGACCTAGTATTTTCTTGTAGGCCTAGTATTTTCTTGTGGGCCTAGTATTTTCTTGTAGACCTAGTATTTTCTTGTAGACCTAGTAGACCTAGTATTTTCTTGGAGACCTAGTAGACCTAGTATTTTCTTGTAGACCTAGTAGACCTAGTATTTTCTTGTAGACCTAGTAGACCTAGTATTTTCTTGTAGACCTAGTAGACCTAGTATTTTCTTGTAGACATAGTAGACCTAGTATTTTCTTGTAGACCTAGTAGACCTAGTATTTTCTTGTAGACCTAGTATTTTCTTGTAGACCTAGTAGACCTAGTATTTTCTTGTAGACATAGTAGACCTAGTATTTTCTTGTAGGCCTAGTATTTTCTTGTGGGCCTAGTATTTTCTTGTAGACCTAGTATTTTCTTGTAGACCTAGTATTTTCTTGTAGACCTAGTAGACCTAGTATTTTCTTGGAGACCTAGTAGACCTAGTATTTTCTTGTAGGCCTAGTATTTTCTTGAAGACCTAGTAGACCTAGTATTTTCTTGTAGGCCTAGTATTTTCTTGTAGACCTAGTATTTTCTTGTAGACCTAGTATTTTCTTGTAGACCTAGTAGACCTAGTATTTTCTTGTAGACCTAGTAGACCTAGTATTTTCTTGTAGACCTAGTAGACCTAGTATTTTCTTGTAGGCCTAGTATTTTCTTGAAGACCTAGTAGACCTAGTATTTTCTTGTAGGCCTAGTATTTTCTTGTGGGCCTAGTATTTTCTTGTAGACCTAGTAGACCTAGTATTTTCTTGTAGACCTAGTATTTTCATGTAGGCCTAGTATTTTCTTGTAGGCCTAGTAGACCTAGTATTTTCTTGTAGACCTAGTAGACCTAGTATTTTCTTGTAGACATAGTAGACCTAGTATTTTCTTGTAGACCTAGTATTTTCTTGTAGACCTAGTAGACCTAGTATTTTCTTGTAGACCTAGTAGACCTAGTATTTTCTTGTAGACCTAGTAGACCTAGTATTTTCTTGTAGACCTAGTATTTTCTTGTAGACCTAGTAGGCCTAGTATTTTCTTGTAGGCCTATTAGACCTAGAATTTTCTTGTAGACCTAGTAGACCTAGTATTTTCTCATAGACCTAGTAGACTTGGTATTTCCTTGTAGACCTAGTATTTTCTTGTAGACCTAGTATTTTCTTGTAGACCTAGTATTTTCTTGTAGACCAAGTATTTTCTTGTAGACCTAGTATTTTCTTGTAGACCTAGTATTTTCTTGTAGACCTAGTAGACTTGGTATTTTCTTGTAGACCTAGTATTTTCTTGTAGACCTAGTATTTTCTTGTAGACCTAGTAGACCTAGTATTTTCTTGTAGACCTAGTAGACCTAGTATTTTCTTGTAGACCTAGTAGACCTAGTATTTTCTTGTAGACCTAGTAGACCTAGTATTTTCTTGTAGACCTAGTAGACCTAGTATTTTCTTGTAGACCTAGTAGACCTAGTATTTTCTTGTAGACCTAGTAGACCTAGTATTTTCTTGTAGACCTAGTAGACCTAGTATTTTCTTGTAGACCTAGTAGACCTAGTATTTTCTTGTAGACCTAGTAGACCTAGTATTTTCTTGTAGACATAGTAGACCTAGTATTTTCTTGTAGACCTAGTAGACCTAGTATTTTCTTGTAGACCTAGTATTTTCTTGTAGACCTAGTAGACCTAGTATTTTCTTGTAGACATAGTAGACCTAGTATTTTCTTGTAGGCCTAGTATTTTCTTGTGGGCCTAGTATTTTCTTGTAGACCTAGTATTTTCTTGTAGACCTAGTAGACCTAGTATTTTCTTGGAGACCTAGTAGACCTAGTATTTTCTTGTAGACCTAGTAGACCTAGTATTTTCTTGTAGACCTAGTAGACCTAGTATTTTCTTGTAGACCTAGTAGACCTAGTATTTTCTTGTAGACATAGTAGACCTAGTATTTTCTTGTAGACCTAGTAGACCTAGTATTTTCTTGTAGACCTAGTATTTTCTTGTAGACCTAGTAGACCTAGTATTTTCTTGTAGACATAGTAGACCTAGTATTTTCTTGTAGGCCTAGTATTTTCTTGTGGGCCTAGTATTTTCTTGTAGACCTAGTATTTTCTTGTAGACCTAGTATTTTCTTGTAGACCTAGTAGACCTAGTATTTTCTTGGAGACCTAGTAGACCTAGTATTTTCTTGTAGGCCTAGTATTTTCTTGAAGACCTAGTAGACCTAGTATTTTCTTGTAGGCCTAGTATTTTCTTGTAGACCTAGTATTTTCTTGTAGACCTAGTATTTTCTTGTAGACCTAGTAGACCTAGTATTTTCTTGTAGACCTAGTAGACCTAGTATTTTCTTGTAGACCTAGTAGACCTAGTATTTTCTTGTAGGCCTAGTATTTTCTTGAAGACCTAGTAGACCTAGTATTTTCTTGTAGGCCTAGTATTTTCTTGTGGGCCTAGTATTTTCTTGTAGACCTAGTAGACCTAGTATTTTCTTGTAGACCTAGTATTTTCATGTAGGCCTAGTATTTTCTTGTAGGCCTAGTAGACCTAGTATTTTCTTGTAGACCTAGTAGACCTAGTATTTTCTTGTAGACATAGTAGACCTAGTATTTTCTTGTAGACCTAGTATTTTCTTGTAGACCTAGTAGACCTAGTATTTTCTTGTAGACCTAGTAGACCTAGTATTTTCTTGTAGACCTAGTATTTTCTTGTAGACCTAGTAGACCTAGTATTTTCTTGTAGGCCTATTAGACCTAGAATTTTCTTGTAGACCTAGTAGACCAAGTATTTTCTCATAGACCTAGTAGACTTGGTATTTTCTTGTAGACCTAGTATTTTCTTGTAGACCTAGTAGACTTGGTATTTTCTTGTAGACCTAGTATTTTCTTGTAGACCAAGTATTTTCTTGTAGACCTAGTATTTTCTTGTAGACCTAGTATTTTCTTGTAGACCTAGTAGACTTGGTATTTTCTTGTAGACCTAGTATTTTCTTGTAGACCTAGTATTTTTTTGTAGACCTAATATTTTCTTGTAGACCTAGTATTTTCTTGTAGACCTAGTAGACTTGGTATTTTCTTGTAGACCTAGTATTTTCTTGTAGGCCTACAAAAGAGATAGAGAGTAGTCCTCTGGTAATGGAAATATCACAGGTTAGTAAATTAGGGAAACATAGTAGACCTAGTATTTTCTTGTAGGCCTAGTATTTTCTTGTAGACCTAGTAGACCTAGTATTTTCTTGTAGACATAGTAGACCTAGTATTTTCTTGTAGGCCTAGTATTTTCTTGTGGGCCTAGTATTTTCTTGTAGACCTAGTATTTTCTTGTAGACCTAGTAGACCTAGTATTTTCTTGGAGACCTAGTAGACCTAGTATTTTCTTGTAGACCTAGTAGACCTAGTATTTTCTTGTAGACCTAGTAGACCTAGTATTTTCTTGTAGACCTAGTAGACCTAGTATTTTCTTGTAGACATAGTAGACCTAGTATTTTCTTGTAGACCTAGTAGACCTAGTATTTTCTTGTAGACCTAGTATTTTCTTGTAGACCTAGTAGACCTAGTATTTTCTTGTAGACATAGTAGACCTAGTATTTTCTTGTAGGCCTAGTATTTTCTTGTGGGCCTAGTATTTTCTTGTAGACCTAGTATTTTCTTGTAGACCTAGTATTTTCTTGTAGACCTAGTAGACCTAGTATTTTCTTGGAGACCTAGTAGACCTAGTATTTTCTTGTAGGCCTAGTATTTTCTTGAAGACCTAGTAGACCTAGTATTTTCTTGTAGGCCTAGTATTTTCTTGTAGACCTAGTATTTTCTTGTAGACCTAGTATTTTCTTGTAGACCTAGTAGACCTAGTATTTTCTTGTAGACCTAGTAGACCTAGTATTTTCTTGTAGACCTAGTAGACCTAGTATTTTCTTGTAAGCCTAGTATTTTCTTGAAGACCTAGTAGACCTAGTATTTTCTTGTAGGCCTAGTATTTTCTTGTGGGCCTAGTATTTTCTTGTAGACCTAGTAGACCTAGTATTTTCTTGTAGACCTAGTATTTTCATGTAGGCCTAGTATTTTCTTGTAGGCCTAGTAGACCTAGTATTTTCTTGTAGACCTAGTAGACCTAGTATTTTCTTGTAGACATAGTAGACCTAGTATTTTCTTGTAGACCTAGTATTTTCTTGTAGACCTAGTAGACCTAGTATTTTCTTGTAGACCTAGTAGACCTAGTATTTTCTTGTAGACCTAGTATTTTCTTGTAGACCTAGTAGACCTAGTATTTTCTTGTAGGCCTATTAGACCTAGAATTTTCTTGTAGACCTAGTAGACCAAGTATTTTCTCATAGACCTAGTAGACTTGGTATTTTCTTGTAGACCTAGTATTTTCTTGTAGACCTAGTAGACTTGGTATTTTCTTGTAGACCTAGTATTTTCTTGTAGACCAAGTATTTTCTTGTAGACCTAGTATTTTCTTGTAGACCTAGTATTTTCTTGTAGACCTAGTAGACTTGGTATTTTCTTGTAGACCTAGTATTTTCTTGTAGACCTAGTATTTTTTTGTAGACCTAATATTTTCTTGTAGACCTAGTATTTTCTTGTAGACCTAGTAGACTTGGTATTTTCTTGTAGACCTAGTATTTTCTTGTAGGCCTACAAAAGAGATAGAGAGTAGTCCTCTGGTAATGGAAATATCACAGGTTAGTAAATTAGGGAAACATAGTAGACCTAGTATTTTCTTGTAGGCCTAGTATTTTCTTGTAGACCTAGTATTTTCTTGTAGACCTAGTATTTTCTTGTAGACCTAGTAGACCTAGTATTTTCTTGGAGACCTAGTAGACCTAGTATTTTCTTGTAGGCCTAGTATTTTCTTGAAGACCTAGTAGACCTAGTATTTTCTTGTAGGCCTAGTATTTTCTTGTAGACCTAGTATTTTCTTGTAGACCTAGTATTTTCTTGTAGACCTAGTAGACCTAGTATTTTCTTGTAGACCTTGTAGACCTAGTATTTTCTTGTAGACCTAGTAGACCTAGTATTTTCTTGTAGGCCTAGTATTTTCTTGAAGACCTAGTAGACCTAGTATTTTCTTGTAGGCCTAGTATTTTCTTGTGGGCCTAGTATTTTCTTGTAGACCTAGTAGACCTAGTATTTTCTTGTAGACCTAGTATTTTCATGTAGGCCTAGTATTTTCTTGTAGGCCTAGTAGACCTAGTATTTTCTTGTAGACCTAGTAGACCTAGTATTTTCTTGTAGACCTAGTAGACCTAGTATTTTCTTGTAGACCTAGTATTTTCTTGTAGACCTAGTAGACCTAGTATTTTCTTGTAGGCCTATTAGACCTAGAATTTTCTTGTAGACCTAGTAGACCAAGTATTTTCTCATAGACCTAGTAGACTTGGTATTTTCTTGTAGACCTAGTATTTTCTTGTAGACCTAGTAGACTTGGTATTTTCTTGTAGACCTAGTATTTTCTTGTAGACCAAGTATTTTCTTGTAGACCTAGTATTTTCTTGTAGACCTAGTATTTTCTTGTAGACCTAGTAGACTTGGTATTTTCTTGTAGACCTAGTATTTTCTTGTAGACCTAGTATTTTTTTGTAGACCTAATATTTTCTTGTAGACCTAGTATTTTCTTGTAGACCTAGTAGACTTGGTATTTTCTTGTAGACCTAGTATTTTCTTGTAGGCCTACAAAAGAGATAGAGAGTAGTCCTCTGGTAATGGAAATATCACAGGTTAGTAAATTAGGGAAACAAGAAGGCCAGATAACAGGTCAATAAATCAGGGTAAGAAATTGGCCAGATAACAGGTTAGTAAATCATGGAAACAAGTAGGCCAGATAACAGATTTGTTTTGGTCAGCAAAAGTACACGAGAAATATACAAAACATTTAGTGGTATGCTAAATATATGGATATACTCTACAAATTAACTTTCAAGGAATACAAGAATCAAGACATATTGTGATATCAGAACTGCATTGCACCCATAGAGTGAATGAATATAGAATCAGTGAAACACATTACAACAGTCAGCATAGTCGTCAATAGTCCTAGACTATTGAGCACAAGTAGAGATTTGAGCAGAGGAAATAGGTTGACATTCCATTATTCAATGGCATTACAGACAGCCCTATCTTTGAGGTAGGTAGGTGTGTGTGTGTGTGTGTGTGTGTGTGTGTGTGTGTGTGTGTGTGTGTGTGTGTGTGTGTGTGTGTGTGTGTGTGTGTGTGTGTGTGTGTGTGTGTGTGTGTGTGTGTGTGTGTGTGTGTGTGTGTGTGAAAGCGGGGCCTAATGTCTGTACTTGTCTTTTCATTGGCTTCTATTCCAGACCTTTGCCTCCTCAATCATCCTGTATTCATCGGTTGTTGTGAGCCTTGCTCAGTTCTGGGCATTGCTTATTTTCCACAGCCAGAAACAGTTCACACAACAAAAGGCTATGTACGAAATGAACACACTGACCGTAAAATAATAAATATCTGATCAATTGTAATCATAGCCTAAAGGCTAAGCCCTTAATGAACTGAGTTTTGTTGCTGAGCTGCCCTCTTGTGGCACAATAATAATACTGATAGTTAAATGTGCCACCTGGTGGAAGAATATGTATGCTTGTACTGTATGTACTGTATGTCTGCTACTAATATAAATGTTGCTTATGCTCTCTTGTGTTGTCTATTTTGGGGTGGACCTCTCAAGAGACAACCTGCATACAACTGAACTGTTTCCCAAAATAAGCAGATTTTTCCCCATCCAGGCTGGAATGGCTCGACTTTACCAAAAACAAATGGATGGCGCTCTCTTCAGTAAATATTTTACCTAACCGTCTCTGGACGCTAGAAAAAACAATAACAGTGAACCTCCCCTATACCCAAAATAATCATTAAAACAAAGTGGGTAGCAGATAACATGTCTATACCGTTTACCATCACTTCTTAAACAGACCAGAGCCTTACATATGCAGTTTTAGAAACTCTTTGTCCTATAAACATTACATGGCAACATGGGATTTTTGATAGCTTTTTATAAACATTTCATGCAATTCTACGTAATTTTACATATTAGCAGAATAGTTTACAATGCCATACAAAAGACCAACATTCAGTGGTGTAAAGTACTTAAGTAAAAATACTTTTAAGTAATTCATAAGTCGTTTTGGGGGTATATGTACTTTACTATTTATATTTTTGATAACTTTTACTTCACTATGTTCGTAGATAAATAATTTACTTTTTGCTTTTTCCATAAAATATATTTTTTTTAAAGGACAAACAAGAAAAATAAGGAATTTGAAATCATTTATACTTTTATTTTGATACTTAAGTATATTTTTGCAATTACATTTACTTTTGATACTTAGTTAAGTATATTTAAAACGAAACACTTTTAGACTTTTACCGATGTAGTATTTTACTGGGTAACTTTCAGTTTTACTTGAGTCATTTCTATTAAGGTATCTTTACTTTTACTTAGGTATGACAAACGGGTACTTTTTGCACCACTGCCGAAATTACAGACAAAGAATGGGTAGAGAGATAGTCCTATGTGTTCATTTTATCATAAACTCAGCAAAAAAAGAAACATCCTCTCACTGTCAACTGCGTTTATTTTCAGCAAACTTAACATGTGTAAATATTTGTATGAACATAACAAGATTCAACAACTGAGACATAAACTGAACAAGTTCCACAGACATGTGACTAACAGAAATTGGATAATGTGTCCCTGAACAAAGGGGGAGTCAAAATCAAAAGTAACAGTGCATGTCCTCCTCATGGACTGCACCAGATTTGACCGTTCTTGCTGTGAGATGTTACCCCACTCTTCCACCAAGGCACCTGCAAGTTGGGGGGAATGGCCCTAGCCCTCACCCTCCGATCCAACAGGTCCCAGACGTGCTCAATGGGATTGAGATCAGGGCTATTCGCTGGCCATGGCAGAACACTGACATTCCTGTCTTGCAGGAAATCACGCACAGAACGAGCAGTATAGCTGGTGGCATTGTCATGCTGGAGGGTCATGTCAGGATGAATCTGCAGGAAGGGTACCACATGAGGGAGGAGGATGTCTTCCCAGTAACGCATGGCATTGAGATTTCCTGCAATGACAACAAGCTCCTTCTAATGATGCTGTGACACACCGCCCAAGACCATGATGGGCCCTCCACCTCCAAATTGATCCCGCTCCAGAGTACAGCCCTCTGTGTAAAGCTCATTCCTTCAACAATAAACGCGAATCCAACCATCACCCCGGTGAGACAAAAACCGTTAGTGACGAGCACTTTTTGCCAGTCCTGTCTGGTCCAGCGAAGGTAGGTTTGTGCCCATAGGTGACGTTGTTGCCGAGGTTGTCTGGTGAGGACCTGCCATACAACAGGCCTACAAGCCCTCGGCCTATTGCGGACAGTCTGAGCACTGATGGAGGGATTGTGTGTTCCTGGTGTACCTGTCCCGCAGGTGTGATGTTCGGATGTACCGATCCTGTGCAGGTGTTGTTACACATGGTCTGCCACTGAGAGGATGATCAGCTGTCAGTCCTGTCTCCCTGTAGCACTGTCTTAGGCATCTCACAGTATGGACATTTATTGCCCTGGCCACATCTGCAGTCCTCATGCCTCCTTGCAGCATGCCTAAGGCAAGTTCATGCAGATAAGCAGGGACCCTGGGCATCTTTCTTTTGGTGTTTTTCAGAGTAAGTAGAAAGGCCTCTTTAGTGTCCTACATTTTCTTAACTGTGACCTTAATTGCCTACCGTCTGTAAGCTGTTAGTGTCTTAAGGACCGTTCCACAACCATAATTGTTTATGGTTCATTGAGCAAGCATGGGAAGCAGTGTTAAAACCCTTTACAATGAAGATCTGTGAAGTTATTTGGATTTTTACAAATTATATTTGAAAGACAGGGTCCTGAAAAAGGGACATTTCTTTTTTTACTGAGTTTATTTCTCCAATGCCAAATCGGTGTGTCTTGTTTGCAACGAAACTGTCCCTGTTTGCAAATAATGAAATCTGAGACGTCATTAGGAATCTGAGCATGCTACTTAATTTAAGGTTAGGCATACGGTTAGCAGTGTGATTACAGTTAGGTTTTAAATCACATTTTAAGAAGAGAAATTGTAGAAATACACTAGGTGTATGACTTTGTGTGGTAACTAGTGATGACCCTGTATAGGTGGCGCTAATAATTTTACATTACAGAGAAGTCGACTGTTTTTACTCCGAGCGGAAAGGGAGTCCCTAGAGAAAGCAAGAACAAGATGGTTGTCAGGAGTAGTGCAGTATTATCATAAGGAGACGTATTCTTGGAAAACGTAGGAGGAATGGAGGGGAAAAGAGAGGGAGAGGAGGTCTAAGAGAGAGAGGGAAGAAGAGGGTGAGCTTGAGTCGGATAAAAATGGTGGGAAAAAGTAGATGGTTTGTTAAATAGGAATGATAGAATGTGTAAACAGAGGGAGCTGAAGACAGGAGGAGAAATGGAAGTGAATGAGGGTGAAGTATCGGAGGTGGTAGGTGTGGTGAAGTTATCGGGGACCGAGGTATGCACCGAGGATCAGGAGAAAGATGAGTCTGTGACAGTAGGAGTGAAGTTTATGGAAAAAGTGGACTCTTACCTTTTGGCTGATCCATTTGTGGTTTCACGGTGGGTGAAAAAAAGAGTTGGATAATGTGGAATCGGTGAGGGTAACCAGAAGGGGTCTAGTGATAATTGTTTGTGTTTCTGTTGGTCAGAGGGAGAAGGCGCTCGGAGTAAAACAAATGGGGGCAAAGAACATGAATTGTCTTGCTCTCAAGAAAAGGGCACCAATGAAAGGAGTGATAACTGGAGTAGCAGTAAATATAAAAGTTGCAGACAGGGTGGCGAGTGGGGAAACAGAAGAGTCATTGTCTGTTCGTTTTAGTTTTGAAGTTGAGTCTTTGCTGTATCCTATCCTGTACGAGCCGAATACATTACGATGTCATAGGTGTCAAGCTTATGGACATGTGTAGGAGGGAGGGGCCAAGGTGTGCAGAAGGGCATGAGACAAAGGAATGTGTAGTATTGGGGAAAGTAGTGGAATGTGTTAATTATAGGGGTGCCCATGGAGCTGGGGATCAGAAATGTCCCGTGCGAGAGAGGCAGGTTGAGGTTTCCAGGGTTAGAGTAGTGCAGAAGTTCTGAGGCAGTGAAGAAAGTAGAGGAAGATGGGTTAATGGGGAGGAGTGTTGAGACTAGTTGAGCTATACCAGTACAGAGGGATAAGCCAAACAGTGGTATACGATTCAGTAAGATTGGATTTTTAGCATTTGTAGAAATTGTTATCAACTGTACTGCAGGGATGGGATGGAAGTCCCAGAAAATGTAGGTCGTGGTGGCAGCTGCAGAGAGGTATGTGGGTGTGTGAGACTTGACATAAGAGTTACAGGGTGTGTTAAGCGGTGATGTCCCATCCTTTCAGGATGATGGCATGAGGTAGGAATAAATACATGTAATTAGTGGAGTAGGGTGGTGTTAACTTGATTTTATATGACTTTGAAATTAGTGAGTGTAGTGTTCGAAGGTAGGGTTTTTATTTAATACATTTGCCTTTTTCAAGCAATAAACACCCTACCTTCGAACACTACACTCACACACTCTAGTAGGTGGCGGTAATGCAGCAAATTGGATGCCAACCGCCGTTAAACCTAATCGAAGAAGATATTTTTACTCCAAAGGATCATGGGAACTTCCTTTTCAGAAGATAGCGATGTGCTGTCAACGTTTTACGGCTCATTCCATTTTGTGATACTGCAGAGAGGTGGATCGTGGCTTTTTAATCTTTTGACTACGTTTTTGGTCGTAAGACGCATCATTGTAACGTTAAGTGCATTTTAATTTTTATCCTCGAACATTTTATTTTGATTCAGTTGAATTTATCCAGCTGTATAGTTGTGAATTATCTAGCTAATTTAGCTGACTGAGTTGATATTACAAACGGCTAACTCAGACACGATTTATTTTTTAACATTTTGTGAAATGTGCTTGGATAGCATGGAAACTGAAGTGGAATTCGAAGTACTGAAACCATGCTGCTCCAGAAGATCTGGTAAACTTTCAAAGTGCAGACTGAGGAAACTTCTCCATTTGAGTTCCAAGGAAGGCCTGAAACGGTGGCGCACCAACCTTGTCAAAGCCACTCTCAAAAAATACATTCGTTACGAACAGAAGAGGGTACTCACTAAACTGGTCAACCAAGAACAACTTTTGGCCGACAACGGCGAAGAGATGACGTGTGTGGCGACCGAGAATATCGGCAGAATTACACGACCACTAGGCGCAATGGCGCCAAAGAACACAACACAGTATCTGATGGACATTGTATACGACGACATGCACATCGACACCAGTTCCAGCCAGTTCAAGTCGCACCCAGTTTCATTTGTTTCTAGCGCCTCTCTTTCACCCAGGAGCGCGTGTGAAACTTCTCTTGACTTTCAACAGAGGGACTTCGACGAAATGTATCTCCATTTTGGATCATGTTGATCAGGCTTGAACCAGTCTGTGGCAGAGCTGACCAAGGTGTGCATAAGGTTATTGTAAAATAAGATGTATATTGTAAATAAGACCCTAGTTAATTACTGCCTGTTTATTTTTATTTTGCTAAAACGTTTAAATTAAACGTTAACAAATGTATTTTGAATTTCATTTGACTATGGTCTATTGCACAATCATGTTACATTTTGGGCTTTCCTTGTCCTCACAGCGACTCACCGGACGCTGCCTGTCAGTAGGGGGCGCTCGCTCCCAGCGTCGCTTCCGGTGAAGTTGAGTCCACCGCTAAGGTATCCCAGGTAAACCTGCGTCACCAACAGGTAAACGTGGCAGGTAGTGGAGTCATCCAGGTTCAAGGTTCTATGGTGCAATTTGACTTCATTTGATTGCATTTCATTGACCTCACTACAGGTGTAGTCTCATAGCCGATATGGAGTAATTTGCCTTTGGTCGACTTGGTTGTATACACAGTACCCAGATGTGTTCACGGCCATCTGCTGTATTTACTCTTGTGCGAGCCTTTTTCAGGTCACTCCTACTTGCCTCCTACCTGACTGCAATCAGCTCGGCTGTTGCCAGATCGATGGACACGTGCGGATGACTGAGGAAGGAAGTAAGGTTTCAAGTCCACTTCACATGTAGTGTTGCAGTTCCAATCTACACTTAATGGGTAATGCTGACTTGATTAGCAATCATGTTAACAAATGCAAGTTTGGGTAATATTCACTCATTACAGATATGTTACCCATAGCAAAGACATTCAAACCATTTTTGATGACTTAATGTAAACACATGTTTAAAAACATGTTGCCAATGACATCGGTGTAAATGTGTTGTATGTGTCTGGACATGTTGAGATCCTAACTTCCTAGTTAAATGCTCTTGTGAATAAAAGTCTGACATATTGCCACTTTGTTGTTTAATAGTTTTCTGTACATTGAAGCTCTTTAGTGTCACTCTGCTTTCACATGTTGGTATTAAAATGATGTGGCCAGAAATGTGTATTTTTAGGAACTCTCAATTTACAGGTGAGGTAGAATGCACATGGTGCAATTTCAAAATTTGGTTGTCAGCAGTTCTTGTTGGTCACTCAAGGCAGATAACTTTTTTTGGATTATGTCTAGCCAGCTATCTAAACATCTAGTGATTACTGACCGCGAATCTCCATTAATAGTTTACAGCTATTACTGCCAACATCGCCACCCTGTCAATGTTTAGATTTGCATCAAAATAGCTGTAAACCTATTTTCTCTGCCCAATGGCAAAATTAGTAGAATCGCAGACCTGCGTGCGACTGGCCCTCGAGTTCAGATTTTTTTTGCCCATCCCTGCTTTATGGAGCTCTGAGGGAATTTGAATGGTGTAAGGTTTAGCTGTCAGTGCTCACCCATGATAAAGATGGCTGCATTAGGACAATGACAAGATGGTAACAACCTCTCTCGTATGAGACGACTCCCTGTATTTCCTTTCACAAAGGGAGTAAAAAACTATTGCTAGCCTACAAATTGATCTCCCCCTCATACACATGCGTACTTGCTCTGGTTAGAGATTCCAGAAATAGACCACCACCATGGGGAAGATCTCAATTGCAGTCTCAAAACAGAGGGGTGGGAGGGGTCAGAGGGGTGGGACCTCTGGCTTTCTCATCCAATGGGTTTTGAGGAGGGAGAAAGAGGGGTATGCAATTGAGATTGTCCACATGTCTTGCAGCCTTTTTTTTATAGGCCTCCTTCAGTTAGGGTTGAGAGCAGACATGCTCTTCCCTTCATGGATGACTGGAAAGCCTCTTGGTGTTGTAGTAGGACAGATACTTTAAAACAGCCAGTGAGAGTAGGTTGTGCTGGAATCCTTTTCTGTGAGTATGGAGTAAGGTTACATTGCATTAGTCAGCCTGGTCTCCTAGACTAGACGTAACATTGTCCTGGAATTTCTTTACTCTCAAATTAGGAGATGTTACGTTTGGTATGGTTACTTAAGGCTAAACCGAAAGGTGTGTGTGTGTGTGTGATATCTCAAATGTCTAGCATTTGATTTCTACATAATATGACCTATAATTACTTACAATATGAGTGAAATTATTTTCCTTCCAAAAATGGTAATTAAGTATGTTAAAGGGATGTTTTTCTGTACTGGAATAGTGTGGGTGGATGCCAGTCAAATCAAGTTCCGAGTTTGTCATGAACAAAACAAATGGCATATATTCGAGCATAGAATACATCATCCATCAAAATGCTTACAGGTTCCTCAATGCAAGAACAATAAGAAATAAGACAAAGTAAATGAAATAGAATAAAGAATTTTGGCTTAAGTATAATACAGGAAAGCACAATTTATAGTCCAATATTTACATGTGTATTGGGGAAGGGGTGGATGGGGGCAGGTGTATAAATACATTGAGCAGTATAATATGAGTGGTATCCACAGACACATCACATTTTATTGGTCAGTACACATATTTGCAGGCGCAACAATGTGTTTGTTTTTAGCTCCAACAGTGTGGTAATACTATTCATGGGAGTAGATTGGCCAGCTCACCCTCTAGACTGCTGATTGACCAACGCAATCTCCTCTAGACCGCTGATTGGCCAACACAATCTCCTCTAGACCGCTGATTGGCCAACACAATCTCCTCTAGACCGCTGATTGGCCAACGCAATCTCCTCTAGACTGCTGATTGGCCAACTCATTCTCCGGAGAATGACATACTGTGTTAGGAAACACTTTCTACATCCACTAGGTGGAACTGCTTGTCCAATGTCGAAGGATGAAGTTGTCGTTAGCCACAGATCTGTCAGCTGCCATGAAAATAGCACAGGGTGGAGGGGTGGCGTGGAGGCTGGTCTGTTGCATAATTCTTCCCCACGTGTTAAATAAGGGCCACTATTAGCATACATACATTCAGTTTGTTACTGTGGGTGATTATTGTATCATGCGAGAGAAGAGACAGTGACAGAACGCAGTGTCTCAATTGGAGTGGAAGTAGAGATTTACATGCATGGTCATATAATATAATGGCCGAGGGGTGCAGAGAAAGTGTTTCAGCGGCTGTTCCCCTCATCTTTACAAACAGTACATATCTCTACAGTTAACAGCTTGCCCTGTCCTCCACCCCTACTGTGCCCCACTGCTTTTGGCCCAAGCATACTCCCTAAACAGGTGCTCCCTCTCACATGCTCTTCTTCCCGTCCCTCAACATGTTAGGTATCATACCAAAAGTTGTCACAGGGTGTCGCCAAAGCCTTTATCAACAGCCACAACCGGTCAAGACCGGTCTTGGTTGTTCTCAGGTCAATGTGAGAAGTGACGCAGACACTGAGGCGTTGATTATCGACGGTCTGCTTTTAGACGGCGGCGCGTGTCATCTGTCCTAGCGAGGGACACACACTTGAGTTTTTTCCAACTGACGGTGGTAGGCAGGCAGCGGGCAGGGACCGACGTCTCGGGTTACACACAGCAAAGGTGGCAACATCCTCAATGTCTGGCTTGCTGGCTGGGTTGTGGAGTGAGGGACTTGTCTGAAGGAAACTAATAATTTCTTCCTCTTTGGCCGAGTGAGAGTGACACATTGGTTTCACCCTGTGTTTTATAGCAGCTCTGCCTCCCCTTGTCACCTGTGTGGCCCGACAGTTCACTACTACCAATCTACACGATCGCCCTGTAACTGCCAAGACTAATGGTCAACACTTTCACCCTGGTAGGTGGAGGGGACAGACAGTCAAGGCTGCCGTTTGTGTGGTTGAAAGCAATACATATCTTCAACACATCTACCCACATGAAAAATACTATAGTATACTATGGTTAAATACTATAGTATTCACTGTAGTGTTTTTGCAGACTTTACTGGAGTATTTACTGTAGTGTTGCAGACATGACTGTAGTACACTGTAGTATTTAGAGTTTTCTATAGTATAAATACTGTAGTAAAAACAATTTTGTATACAGTACCAGTCAAAAGATTGGACTCACCTACTCATTTCTACATTGTAGAATAATAGTCAAGACGTCAAAACTATGAAATAACACATGGAATCATGTAGTAACCAAAAAAGTGTTAAACAATCAAAATATATTTTAGATTCTTCAAAGTAGCCACCCTTTGCCTTGATGACATCTTTGCACACTCTTGGCATTCTCTCAACCATCTTCATGAGGTAGTCACCTGGAATGCATTTCAATTAACAGGTGTGCCTTGTTAAAAGGTGATTTGTAGAATGTCTTTCCTTAATGCGTTTGAGCCAATCAGTTGTGTTGTGACAAGGTAGGGGGGGTATACGGTAAAATACCAAGTCCATATTATGTCAGGAACAGCTCAAATAAGCAAAGAGAAATGACAGTCCATCATCACTTTAAGACATTAAGGTCAGTCAATACCGAAA
Source organism: Oncorhynchus mykiss (assembly GCF_057628025.1). Taxonomy (NCBI): domain Eukaryota; kingdom Metazoa; phylum Chordata; class Actinopteri; order Salmoniformes; family Salmonidae; genus Oncorhynchus; species Oncorhynchus mykiss. The sequence continues at coordinate 69,039,352 of NC_143036.1, forward strand.
ATGTCAAGAACTTTGAAAGTTTCTTGAAGTACAGTCTCAAAAACCATCAAGCGCTATGATGAAATTGGCTCTCATGAGCACTGCCACAAGAAAGGAAGACCCAGAGTTACCTATGCTGCAGAGGATAAGTTCATTAGAGTTAACTGCACCTCAGATTGCAGCCCAAATAAATGCTTCACAGAGTTCAAGTAACAGACACATCTCAACATCAACTGTTCAGGGGAGACTGCTTAAATCAAGCCTTCATGGTTGAATTGCTGCAAAGAAACCACTACTAAACGACACCAATAAGAATAAGAGACTTGCTTGGGCCAAGAAACACGAGCAATGGACATTAGATCGTTGGAAATCTCTCGTTAGGTCGGATGAGTCCAAATGTTAGATTTTTGGGTCTAACCGCTGTGTCTTTGTGAGACGCAGAGTAGGTGAATGGATGATCTCTGCATTTGTGGTTCCCACCGTGAAGCATGGAGGAGGAGGTGTGATGATGCTTTGCTGGTGACACTGTGATTGATTTAGAATTCAAGGCATACTTAACTAGCATGGCTATGACAGCATTCTGCAGTGATATGCCATCCCATCTGATTTGTTCTTAGTGGCAGTATCATTTGTTTTTTCAACAGGACAGTGACCCAACACACCTCCAGGCTGTGGAAGGGCTATTTGACCAAGAAGGAGAGTGATGGAGTGCTGCATCAGATGACCTGACCTCCACAATCATCTGACCTCAACCTAAATGAGATGGTTTGGGATGAGTTGGACCGCAGAGTGAAGGAAAAGCAGCCAACAAGTGCTCAGCATATGTGGGAACTCCTTCAAGACTGTTGGAAAAGCATTCCAGGTGAAGCTGGTTGAGAGAATGCCAAAAGTGTGCAAAGCTGTCATCAAGGCAAAGGGTGGCTACTTTGAAGAATCTAAAATTAGTTGATTTGTTGAACACTTCTTTGGTTACTAAATGATTCCTTATGTGTTCTTTCATAGTTTTGATGTCTTCACTATTATCCTACAACATAGAAGATAGTAAAAATAAAGAAAAACCCTTGAATGAATGGGTGTGTCTAAACTTTTGACTGGTACTGTATGCTATAGTAATTACTGTAATGTTTTTTCAAACTAGTAATATTAATATTTACTGTACTGTTTTTGAGGACATTACTGTACTGTTTATTATAGTGTTTTTATTTTATCTTAGACATAGTAGTGGGGGCGTTGTCCTTAAGAAAACCCACTGGACAAATTACTCAAAGAGCAAATTTAGTTCAGAGCTTCTGCTCTTTTCTATAACCTGTAGGGTAAGGAACACAATACTGTATATGGTCTATTCTTGGCATGTGTGTTTCTCATTTATGGGTGGCAAAAATTGGGATATGGGGGAGAGGAATGGGCAGGGTATACACAGATTAAATACTGTGGTATATACTGTAGTGTTTTTGCGTTCTGTAGTATACTGTAGTATTTACTATAGTATTCTACAGTATACAACACAATTCTATATTAAATACTACACATGATTGAGGTATACAACAGTATACTACAATTTACTCCAGAATTATATAGTAAGTAATGTAATTTTCTATGGTAAACTGTGGTACTTTTCACGTGGGTAGTGTAAAGATTATTGGGACATAACATTGTTGCCCCTGTTTAGAAACAACAAGGACGTTGAGGTTTGGCTGCTTGTCTCTATACTAAAGACATAGGCAACAAGCCAGGGGACTGATTAGATTTAGCTCTGAAAGGATTTGGAAACGTCCCTTTTGAACTTCTAACTCATTAAGAGTAGTGTTTGCGCGTATGTGACGGCATGCATGTGTGTGCGTTCCACTTCAACTGAAAAACCGTGACATGTAAGGCTCAGTTGGATCAGGAGTTGATTGGTAATCTTCAGCTCTGAGTCCCTCTTGGCCACATGAAAGACAGACATTTTGCTCCAATGAAAATAATGGAATGCATCTCCTTATTAAGTCAGAAAGTGCAATTGGGTGTTGTAGAACATAGCCAGTTCTCATATCAATCTGGATGCAGCAGAGGTTATCCAGCCTATTCTGCTGTGACGACAGGACAAAGAGAGGGGATATCCGCAGGTATAGGCTAATAGTTGTCCAATGATTGTCAACCCATGACTACTCATTGTGTTGCAGATGGGCCCATCAGGAGTGAACACAGAGTTTCTTGAACGTCCGTCTTGGAATTCCCAAGACTCTGAAGTCCACAGGTCACCAACCTTCCAGAAGAGTATAGCGTTGAGTCTCTTTTACCTGGACATATTATGGAAAATAACATGTCTTGGGCGTATTCAGGGAATTCAGTGCAATTGGAATTTCAAGGGAGAGAGCGAGAGAGACCGACCTTTGGCAGTGACCTTGCCATTGAGACATACATGGTTGCCAGGGGTCATGAGGTGGACAGGCCACGCCGCTGGCCACACCGGATGGTCTCACACACACGCACACACAGACAGCCATACACATACTGTATAATCCTGCCTAGGACACCAGTTAGCCCAACAAACACATACACACACTGTCCTGCTTAGGATACCGGATGACGACACACACTGTCCTGCTTAGGATACCGGATGACGACACACACTGTGCTGCCTAGGACACCGGATGACGACACACACTATCCTGCTTAGGACACCGGATGACGACACACACTGTCCTGATTAGGATACCGGACGACGACACACACTGTCCTGCTTAGGACACAGGACGATGACACACACTGTCCTGTTTAGAACACAGGACGACGACACACACTATCCTGCTTAGGACACAGGACGACGACACACACTGTCCTGCTTAGGACACGGAACGATGACATACACTGTCCTGCTTAGGACACCGGATGACGACACACACTGTCCTGCTTAGGACACAGGACGACGACACACACCACTGGGCAAACCAGACGGCCCCAGTAAAAAGTCAGGTCAAGGTTACGCTGCCATGTTCCCAACTCTTTGATCACTGCTGTGCTGATAAAAGCCAACTCCCCTTTTCTCTGGCCAAGTGGGGTTTGGTTTGTAGTGACACAGCCACTATCATCCAAGGCCATGTATGATTGGTCAACTTTCTCTGTCAATCATTCCGACCTTGGAGCTGTTGTTTTGACATGGTGTACAGTCAATGTACAGTCAAGTCATTATCAAATAGAACGCGTCCTCCTCTCTCTCTCTCTCTCCCCCCGGTGAAAGGTTCTGCTGTCTCCATGGAAACGTGTGTGATGTCACGGTGTGTTAATAGAGACATCTAAGCTTGAGTTTAGGTGATGGAAAGGAGAGCCCCACTTTAGCGGGTCAGATGTTTAGCTGGGTGACACAGTTGATAGCTCAGAATAGTGTGTGTGGATCCCAGAGCTGCTGATCTTACGCACAAACAGGAAGTAGGGCAGGGAAAAGGAGAAGAAGGGGGCACTCGCCCCCCCCCCACTCATTAGTCCAACCAGATGGTGGAAGGTCGGCTTGCGTCTGCCACATTTATTTTCTTCTCCCCTCTCAACACGCTGCTCTCCGCCAAGGTGCAAGGGACAGACATTAATGGCCGCTGACCCCAGGGGCAGGTAGAGAGTGATGTGGCACCAGAGAGAAAGTGGTGCTGACAGTTGAGAGACGATGGCCGTGGCACTGTTACATACATGAACGCACGCACGCACACACACACACACACACACACACACGTCAGAGACAAGCGCACCTAACTCATGTACAGTGCATTCAGAATGTATTCAGACACCTTGGCTTTTTCCACCTTTTGTTATGGATTAAATCATTTCAATCTACACACAATACCCCATAATGACGAAGCATAAACAGGTTTTTAGAAACGTATGCCAATTAAAAAAAGAAATAAAATGAAATATCACATTTACATACACTAAGTATTTAGACCCTTTACTCAGTACTTTGTTGTTTTAAAGCACCTTTGGCAACAATTACATTCTTGAGTCTACTTGGGTATGACGCTACAAGCTTGGCACAGCTGTATTTGGGGAGTTTCTCCCATTCTACTCTGCAGATCCTCTCAAGTTCTGTCAGGTTGTATGGGGAGCATCGCTGCACAGCTATTTTCACAGAACCTTCACCCCAGTCTGAGGTCCTGAGCACTCTGGAGCAGGTTTTCATCAAGGATCTCTCTGTACTTTTCTCCGTTCATCTTTCCCTCAATCCTGACTAGTCTCCCAGTCCCTGGTGCTGAAAAATATACCCACATCATGATGCTGCCACCACCATTCTTCACCGTAGGGATGGTGCAAGGTTTGCTCCAGATGTGACGCTTGGCATTCAGGCCAAAGAATTCAATCTTGGTTTCATCAGACCAGAGAATCTTGTTTCTCAAGATCTGAGAGTCCTTTAGGTTCCTTTTGGAATGGCTTCTGTCTGGCCACTCTACCATAAAGGCCTGATTGGTAGAATGCTGCAGTGATGGTTGTCCTTCTGGAAGGTTCTCCCATCTCCACAAAGGAACTCTAGAGCTCTGTCAGAGTAACAATTGGTTTCTTGGTCACCTCCCTGACCAAGGTCCATCTCCCCCGATTGCTCAGTTTGGCCGGGCTGCCAGCTATAGAAAGAGTCTTGATGGTTCCAAACTTCTTCCATTTAAGAATGATGGAAGCCATTGTGTTCTTGGGGACCTTCAATGCTGCCAAAATGTTTTGGTACCCTTCCCCAGATCTGTACCTCTTCACAATCCTGTCTCGGAGCTCTACGGACAATTCCTTCAACCTCATGGCTTGGTTTTTTCTCTGACATACATTGTAAACTGTGGGACCTTATATAGACAGATGTGTGCCTTTCCAAGTCATGTCCAATCAATTACATTTACCACAGGTGGACTCCAATCAAGTTGTAGAAACATCTCAAGGATGATCAATGAAAACAGGATGCACCTGAACTCAATTTTGAGTGTCATGGCAAAGGGTCTGAATACGTATTTAAATAAGGTATTTCCATTTATTGTTTGTACAAAAAAAATTATGAAAATCTAAAAACCTGTTTTCGCTTTGTCATTATTGTTACGCCCTGGCCTTAGTTATCTTTGTTTTCTTTATTATTTTGGTTAGGACAGGGTGTGATATGGGGGATTTATGTGTTTTGGTCTGGTCTAGGGGTTTTGTATGTTTATGGGGCTGTTTCCTTTCTAGGTAGTTTTGTATGTCTATGGTTGCCTAGATTGGTTCTCAATTAGAGGCAGCTGTCTGTCGTTGTCTCTGATTGGGAACCATATTTAGGCAGCCATGTTCTTTGGGTATTTTGTGGGTGATTGTCTTCTGTCTTTGTGTCATTGCACCAGATAGGACTGTTTCGGTTTTCACATTTATTGTTTTGTAGTGTTCTTGTGTATGGTCTTGATTAAACATGTTGAACTCTAACCACGCTGCATTTTGGTCCTCCTCTCCTTCAGCGGAAGAAAACCGTTACAATTATGTGGTATTGTGTGTAGATTGATGAGTTTTTTTTTTTATTGAATCCATTTTAGAATTAGAATAAAATGTGGAAAAGGGGAAGAGGTCAATACTTTCCAAATCCACTGTAGAATGCAAACATTGAGCTCGAGAGCTCTTCTGCAAATAATGACTTTGTTTGTTCATAGGCCTTTGTTATTATTCGAAGGTGATGACATGTCACACATGGAAAATGTCATTGTATTGATGTTACTATAATTGCATGTCAGCTGATATGATACTTGCAGTGCCAGTCATGTAATGCCAATCCCCCATGCCTGTGATCATACTGTCCAGCTTTTTATAGAGGGTTCCAACAGCAGTCACACAGTTTATAATGACCCTATAGCCTTGATAGCAGCCTGGCCTACTATACCAATGGGGGTATCCTGGTGAGGGTTGTGGACAGGGGAGGACTGGGTCCCAAAATCATCTCGGGCATTTCTAACACACAGGCCCATTTTTTTCCCTCAATCTTCCCGTCCAATTTTTTTACAACTTGAAACCCCTATTCTTTGCCAAATAAGAGTAATTCTGTGCAACAAAAAACCACTCACAAAAACACCATACAGGCCCATACTGGCTACAGATGACCTGTCCATCCCTAGCTGTGGACATTTCTGTTTGGGGCTGGTTAAAGTGGTTCTTGGCTTGCTAGGGACCTTGCGTTACTTCCATGTCCATTACAACATGTAGTGGTGATATTTCAAGTTGGTTTAGGGTTTTAGAATCCATTTCATTTCAGGGGATCAATGGTTGAAAAGTGTCATTTATTTCTCAATAAGGCTCTAGCCCTGCATGTGTGTGTATGTGTGTGTGTGTGTGCATGTTTGTGTATGTGTGATATGTTACTGTAAGGATGACCTTTATGAGGTTTGGTGCCTCTCCCCCATGGTATTTTGTGTGTGTGTATTTGAGTGAGTGTGTGTGTGTGTGAGAGAGAGTGTTAGAGAGATAAAGTGAATATGTGTAATTGACTGTGTCTGTCTACATGTTGTGTGTGTAGCATGTAACACATTCTTGTACTGTATGTCTGTAAACGTTTTTTATTTTTTTCTGTCATATAGCCGCTGCGGGGTATGTGGATATGTCACTAACAGTGTGTGTGTGTGTGTGGTGCTATGATGCGCTCGTGGCATATTTATCCACCAATAAAAACAAGATTGGAGCCCCAATGTAAATATGGTCCATGCCATGCGTTCTTCATATTGTTGTTTATTTTGGGGCCCAACATGCCCAAGTTGCAATTCACTAGTGTAAGGGCCATTTGATTGCCATATTTTCAATTGGGATTAATATATTGTCTCGTTGATTTAGCTGAATATTGAAAGGTAAAACAATCAGAAATGATCCATCAGCCCTCTCTCTCTCTCTCTCTCTCCTAGTGAATCTGTAATCAGTGTATAAACAGTTTCAATGAACAAAGATGGCTAAGAGTAGATGTAGATGGCTAGGAGTACAGGGGACAGACTACTTAACAAAAATGGTATCGAGCATCTGACCACATTTTGTTCTGTGTTACCGAGACTACTGACAGTTTATCTCAGCCAAGTGTGTGGCTCTCTCTATGACTTGACATTCAGTCTGCATCGTCCTCTGAGATACAATTACATTCCCAGTAGGCGCCCACTTTTAGTCAGAACCAGAGACAAAGGTGGAAACAGGTGGATCATTTTACCCATGTGGGCCTCCTCCATCTCCACCCAATGGAGTCGTGACTCACCCCGTGCCCCCCAGTGCCAAACGTCATCGTTACACCCAGGCTCATCACTCCTCCCCATACCTGCGTGTCACCTTAGAGCCAGACGGATGACTCCCCCCCCCCCCCACAGGGGCTTTTCCCCAATGACCCATCTGTTTTAATGGTCACTTCCTGGAAACTGGTTTCGCCAACATACACCTCCTAGAATCTGACAGACACACAGGGATTGCCATCAGAAACCCCCCAGTCTCTATAACTGCTATTTGTGGGTCATTGTTCATTGGTTCAAGGTTGTGGTTGCAATGTTGTCATTGAAACTGTGAGATAGGAGAATCATCACATTATGGTTATTGATGGAGTCATTTCTTTTAGTTTTGTGTGTGCCTTTGCATGAGACTGTATTTGCAATGTGTGTGCGTGTGCATGTGCATGCGTGTGTGTGTATGTGGAGTGAGCACCAGGAGTCAGCCTCCAGCGCTGCTGAAACAATCACACACACGCACGCACACGTAGTTGTGGGAATTCATTTAAAAGCATAACATTATTTTGAGAATCTCCTCATGCAGTCCATTGTACTCTGAGTCATTTCCTGTTCAGGTGCTGTGCCAGTCTTAGCCTACATTTCTCACACTCATACTTCCCACACTTCGCCTGATGACTCCAGGGCCAATTCGGGATATTATTCATATTTCCTGGGTTTCCTGGATTTCCTGGTGTTTTCTGTGTATTTATTGCATTTCCCTTTTTGGTTCAACCTTTTTGGATCAACCTCTAAGTCATTGTAGAGAAGGGCAGCAAGCATTGGTTTACCTTGAGGTACTGGCCCTTAGTCCATGATTAATGTTTCCTTGGTTTCTGGTGATTTCCTGGTATGTCATTGTTACCTTGTTCCTGAGAGGGTCAACCTCTCAACTATCTAGGAACATACATAGTTAGAGGGTAAAGCGGGTGTAAATGGAACATACACAGTTAGAGGGTAAAGCGGGTGTAAATGGAACATACACAGTTAGAGGGTGTAAATGGAACATACACACTGGGGAAAAACTGTTTGAATCAAAGTTTCAACCACACCGTCATTTCAACCACAAAATTCAATGTGATGATCTTGAATCAACAGAGAAAACGGACTTGATTTGCAAGAAGTCTTCAACTTAAGGGATTTCGTATTTTTTTCACCCAACTGTTAACCTAAATCCAATGACATGGAGATATTTGTATTGATTTCACGTTAGTTGACAACTCAACCAAATGTAAATCAAAACTAGACGCTGAACTGACCTCTGTGCCCAGTGGGTAATTCCCTTTTTCTGTGCACTTTTCTCTCTATGCGTATTCTGACCTTGAACTTAAGCATGAGAATAGCATGCTACTAACCCACTATTAGTTTGGGGTGGAGATGAAAGAAAGGAAGTTGTGTCTGAGGTGTTTACAGATGTATTCTGACCTTGACTTAATTCTCTCATAATTCCACCACCTTTACATGCAATGAAACAATGAATAAGGTCGAGCAACCTGTTGGTTCCACATCTACTTAATTTTTTATAGAAATAACACCATTCTCCATGCAGTGTAATTTACACATTGATAAGAGTAAGCCGTTTGGATAAGGTTATTGTAAATATAAATGATCGTTCAAAAATATATATATTTTACCTCATGATCGCTGGAGACATGAGAAACCATGAGGCAGCAAACTGAAGCATGTCAACTTTCACCTTTTCCACAGTGAAGTTTATGGAATGCTGGCCTTATAACCTTGCATGGCTGAAATTTGGACGATCAAACTATAGGCTTCTGTAGCCATCTGCAAATGACAGTACAGCGTTTATTGATCACATACACATGGTTAGCAGATGTTAATGCGAGTGTAGCGAACTGCTTGTGCTTCCAACCATGCAGTAATATCTAACAAGTAATCTAACACTTTCACAACAACTACCTTATACACACAAGTGTAAAGGAATGAATAAGAATATGTACATATAAATATATGGATGAGCGATGGCCAAACGGCATAGGCAAGATGCAGTAGATGGTATAGAGTACATTATATGCATATGAGATGAGTAATGTAGGGTATGTAAACAGTATATAAAGTGGCAAAGTGACTAGTGAAACATTTATTAGATTCCAATTTTTTATTATTAAAGTGGCTAGAGATGAGTCAGTATGTTGGCAGCAGCCACTTAATGTTAGTGATGGCTGTTTAACAGTCTGATGGCCTTGAGATAGAAGTTTTTCAGTCTCTCGGTCCCTGCTTTGATGCACCTGTACTGACCTCGCCTTCTGGATAATGGCAGGGTGAACAGGCTCAGGTGGTTGTTGTCCTTGATGATCTTTTTGGCCTTCCTGTGACATCGGGTGGTGTAGTTGTCCTAGAGGGCAGGTAGTTTGCCCTTAGTGATGCGTTGTGCAGACCTCACTACCCACTGGAGAGCCTTACGGTTGTGGGTGGAGTGTTTATGGTGACAAGCCAAATTCTTCAGCCTCCTGAGAGGTGCTGTTGTGCCTTTTTCACCATGCTGTCTGTGTGGGTGGACCATTTCAGTTTGTCCGTGATGTATACGCCGAGGAACTTAAAACTTTCCACCTTCTCCACTACTGTCCCTTCGATGTGGATAGGGGGGTGCTCCCTCTGCTGTTTCCTGAAGTCCACGATCATCTCCTTTGTTTTGTTGACATTGAGTGTGAGGTTATTTTCCTGACACCACACAGGGCCCTCACCTCCTCCTTGTAGGCCGTCTCGTTGTTGTTGGTAATCAAGCCTACCACTGTAGTGTCGTCTGCAAACTTGATGATTGAATTGGAGGCGTGCATGGCCATGCAGTCATGGGTGAACAGGGAGTACAGGAGAGGACTGAGAACGCACCCTTGTGGGACCCCAGTGTTGAGGATCAGCAGGGTGGAGATGTTGTTTCCTACCCTCACAACCTGGGGGGCGGCCCGTCAGAAAGTCCAGGACCCAGTTGCACAGGACGGGGTCCAGACACAGGGTCTCGAGCTTAATGACGAGTTTGGAGGGTACTAAATGCTTAGCTGTAATCGATGAACAACATTCCTACATAGGTATTCCTCTTGTCCATATGGGTTAGGGAAGTGTTGCTTGCGATAGCGTCATCTGTGGACCTATTGGGGCGGTAAGCAAATTGGAGTGGGTCTAGGGTGTTAGGTAGGGTGGAGGTGATATGATCCTTGACTAGTGTCTCAAAGCACTTCATGGTGACGGAAGTGAGTGCTACGGGGCGATAGTCATTTAGCTCAGTTACCGTAGCTTTCTTGGGAACAGGAACAATGGTGGCCCTCTTGAAGCATTTAGGAACAGCAGACTGGGATAAGGATTGATTGAATGTGTCTGTAAACACACCAGCCAGCTGGTCTGCGCATGCTCTGAGGACGTGTCTAGGGATGCCGTCTGGGCCGGCAGCCTTGCGAGGGTTAACCAGTTTAAATGTTTTACTCACGTTGGCTGCGGTGAAGGAGAAGCCTGCAGGTTTTGGTAACCATTGTACAGATTTTAAAATGCACACGTATAGAGAATATTTCACAGTGAAGATTCTCATATTCTCATGTCCGCTTTCTTCTTTGTCAATGCACCTCTTCAGTGTCATTCAGTTCATTATTGTCATCTCTTGCTGCTGCTCAAATGGACTTCTTCCCTTCTGTCACTTCCTTGGCTGGTCTATCAAGAACCTCAAGGGGAGCTAGACCCCTGCTTAAGTTTGTTCATATGCATCACACATTGCAGAAATACTATGCATATGCATAAAACTGACATAACGTAATAATCATTTGTATGCGGTATGGTAGCCATTGGCTCAACTTACCCCATGTCCAACATTTTGACACTATTAACCCACACAGCTAGGATGCAATTTCATGCTAGGTTTAGGACCTCATGTTGTAGCTTATAGAGACCCCAAGTGATGTACAGTGCCTTGCGAAAGTATTCGGCCCCCTTGAACTTTGCGACCTTTTGCCACATTTCAGGCTTCAAACATAAAGATATAAAACTTAATTTTTTTGTGAAGAATCAACAACAAGTGGGACACAATCATGAAGTGGAACGACATTTATTGGATATTTCAAACTTTTTTAACAAATCAAAAACTGAAAAATTGGGCGTGCAAAATTATTCAGCCCCTTTACTTTCAGTGCAGCAAACTCTCTCCAGAAGTTCAGTGAGGATCTCTGAATGATCCAATGTTGACCTAAATGACTAATGATGATAAATACAATCCACCTGTGTGTAATCAAGTCTCCGTATAAATGCACCTGCACTGTGATAGTCTCAGAGGTCCGTTAAAAGCGCAGAGAGCATCATGAAGAACAAGGAACACACCAGGCAGGTCCGAGATACTGTTGTGAAGAAGTTTAAAGCCGGATTTGGATACAAAAAGATTTCCCAAGCTTTAAACATCCCAAGGAGCACTGTGCAAGCGATAATATTGAAATGGAAGGAGTATCAGACCACTGCAATTCTACCAAGACCTGGCCGTCCCTCTAAACTTTCAGCTCATACAAGGAGAAGACTGATCAGAGATGCAGCCAAGAGGCCCATGATCACTCTGGATGAACTGCAGAGATCTACAGCTGAGGTAGGAGACTCTGTCCATAGCACAACAATCAGTCGTATATTGCACAAATCTGGCCTTTATGGAAGAGGGGCAAGAAGAAAGCCATTTCTTAAAGATATCCATAAAAAGTGTTGTTTAAAGTTTGCCACAAGCCACCTGGGAGACACACCAAACATGTGGAAGAAGGTGCTCTGGTCTGATGAAACCAAAATTGAACTTTTTGGCAACAATGCAAAACGTTATGTTTGGCGTAAAAGCAACACAGCTCATCACACCATCCCCACTGTCAAACATGGTGGTGGCAGCATCATGGTTTGGGCCTGCTTTTCTTCAGCAGGGACAGGGAAGATGGTTAAAATTGATGGGAAGATGGATGGAGCCAAATACAGGACCATTCTGGAAGAAAACCTGATGGAGTCTGCAAAAGACCTGAGACTGGGACGGAGATTTGTCTTCCAAATGAGACAATGATCCAAAACATAAAGCAAAATCTACAATGGAATGGTTCAAAAATAAACATATCCAGGTGTTATAATGGCCAAGTCAAAGTCCAGACCTGAATCCAATCGAGAATCTGTGGAAAGAACTGAAAACTGCTGTTCACAAATGCTCTCCATCCAACCTCACTGAGCTCGAGCTGTTTTGCAAGGAGGAATGGGAAAAAATGTCAGTCTCTCGATGTGCAAAACTGATAGAGACATACCCCAAGCTGTAATCGCAGCAAAAGGTGGCGCTACAAAGTATTAATTTAAGGGGGCTGAATAATTTTGCACGCCCAATTTTTCAGTTTTTGATTTGTTAAAAAAGTTTTAAATATCCAATAAATGTCATTCCACTTCATGATTGTGTCCCAATTGTTGATGATTCTTCACAAAAAAATACAGTTTTATATCTTTATGTTTGAAGCCTGAAATGTGGCAAAAGGTCGCAAAGTTCAAGGGGGCCGAATACTTTCGCAAGGCACTGTATAAAATAAGCTTAAAATAATCTGCTTTGGTTTAGATACAAGCCTCATGAAACCTATAACAATACATTCATTTGACTTTGTGGAAATCGTTGTTTTTAAAATCTAACCAGCTTACCCATTTTCCCATGTGGTTTATTCCTTCACAGACTCCATGATGACCTTGTGCTAAATATTTGGTCACGTGATTCATTTTGTGTATGGTTTCCTAGATACAAGGGGTCAACTAACCATGTGCCTTACGCTCCCCCAGTGCCTCAGTGCACAGAAAGTTAAAAGGTAACTCTTTACACAGACAAGTAAGCGCCACAATAGGCGACTCAAGCGAAAAGGGCATATGCTAATTGAACATAAACATATTATTCCAATATTTACCCATTTTCTACAATGGAAAATGTCTTGAGGCGTGACCGCTAGAGCCCACAGACGGTCACACTGTATGACTCACAGCTAATTAGAAGAGTCAGACTCGTTAACCTCCCTGTGATTACCTCAGCTGTACTACTGGGCTGGGACACACACACAGACACACACAGACACACACACACACACACACACACACACACACACACACACACACACACACACACACACACACACACACTGTATTAGCAGCAACTTATTTCCATTATACTATTTCTCAGAATTCCCTGAAGTGTATTTCCGACTAGCCATTTGTAGTTGTGGAAATTCAATTTAGTTCAACCTCCAAATCATTGTTGTAGAATAGCTTACCTTGAGGTAAATGCCCCTAGTTTATGATTAATCGGTTTCTGGTGATTTCTTGGTATTTCATTGTTACCATTCCCCTGAGAGGGTCAACCTCTCAATTATCTAGCAACATACAGTGGCAAAAAAAGTATGTGAACCCTTTGGAACAACCTGGAACTCTGCATAAATTGGTCATTAAATTTGATCTGATCAATAGATACAACAATAGACAAACACAGTGTGCTTAAATTAATAACACACTAATTATTGTATTGTTCTTGTCTATATTGAATAAGGAATTTAAACATTCACAGTCTAGGTTGTAAAAAGTATGTGAACCCCCTAGGCTAATGACTTCTCCAAAAGCTAATTGGAGTCAGGAGTCAGCTAACCTGGAGTCCAATCAATGAGAGAAGATTGTAGATTTTGGTTAGAGCTGTCTTGCCCCATAAAAAACACTCACAACATGTGAGATTGCTATTCACAAGAAGCATCGCCTGATGTGAACCATGCCTCAAACAAAAGAGATCTCAGAAGACCTAAGATTAAGAGTTGTTGACTTGCATAAAGCTGGAAAGGGTTACAGAAGTATCTCTAAAAGCCTCGATGTTCATCAATCCACGGTAAAATTTATGATCTATAAATGGAGAAAGTTCAACACTGTTGCTACTCTCCCTAGGAGTGGCCGTTCTACAAAGATGACTGCAAGAGCACAGCGCAGAATGCTCAGTGAGGTTAAGAAGTATCCTAGAGTGTCAGCTAAAGACTAACAGAAATTTCTGGAACATGCTAACATCTTTGAGTCTACAATACAGAAAACACTAAACAAGAACGGAAGAAGCCACTGCTGTCCAAAAAAACTCTGAAGTCTTAAGTCTGCGAAAGAGCACCTGGATGTTCCACAGCACTACTGGCAAAATATTCTGTGGACAGATTAAACTAAAGTTGAGTTGTTTAGAAAGAACACACAACACTATGTGTGGCGAGAAAAAAATGCACAGCACACCAACATCAAAACCTCATCCCAACTGTAAAGTATGGTGGAGGGAGCATCATGGTTTGCCTCAGGGCCTGGACAGCTTGCTATCACCGACAGAAAAATTAATTCCCAAGTTTCACAAGACATTTTTCAGAGGAATGTAAGGCCATCTGTCCGCCAATTGAAGCTCAGCAGAAGTTGGGTGATGCAACAGGACAATGACCCAAAATACAGAAGTAAATCAACAGCAGAATGGCTTCAACAGAAGAAAATACGCCTTCTGGAGTGGCCCAGTCAGAGTCCTGATTGAGATGCTGTGGCATGGCCTCAAGAGAGCAGTTCACACCAGACATCCCAAGAATATTGCTGAACTGAAACGGTTTTGTAAAGAGGAATGGTCCAAAATTTCTCCTGACCGTTGTGCAGGTCTGATCAGCAACTAAGGAAACGTTTGGTTGAGGTTGTTGCTGCCAAAGGAGGGTCAACCAGTTATTAAATCCAAGGGCTCACATACTTTTATTGTTTACATGGTGTGTTCAATAAAGACATGAAAACGTCTAATTGTTTGTGTGTTATTAGTTTAAGCAGAAATACAGGTAATTCCAAAGGGTTCACAAACATTTTTCTTGCCACTGTATGATTTAGATGGAAGAGAGTTGAAGGGCTGAGTCTATATTTTAGTCTCTCTGGAGAGTTCACACTATATACAGTAGCCTACATATCAACAATCATGTCAGATTAGACAGACATGCTGAACTGATTGTACTGTACGAAATACACTAGGTAGTCTGTTTGGATAGACAGAGGAAGAGGAATCATTCACATTGTACAGATATTAATATGCACACGTTTAGAGAATATTTCATAGTGAAGATTCTCATATTAATTGTGATACTTAGATATTCTTTTAGGCACTTGCCTGTAAACATCGGCATATCGCCTGCACCAGACAGCATTTAGGAGAGTTATCGGTATAGCCATGAAAAATACGATTTAATTTAATTATAGGCTACACAAGTGTCCATCGATAACGGATGGAAGTACGAACACACACATACACACACACACACACACTCACAAACACAGCTTCCTCTGGGGTGATTTTAGGTCTGTTTCTGCATGTGTTTGTGTTTGTCTGAGCCTTTGTGTGTGTGTGTGTGTGTGTGTGTGTGTGTGTGTGTGTGTGTGTGTGTGTGTGTGTGTGTGTGTGTGTGTGTATATATATATACTGTTGTGACAGAACTGAGCCAGTGTTGAGTCTTTGTTTATTCTGCAGTCTGAGGTTGCTGCACAGGCTAGAGTGAGTTAAAAGCTCAAACCTCACCACAACCCCAAACTAACCATACCACAAGGTTAGCACAACGTTAGCTGGCATTGCCAGGGGATTTACGAGAAACCACAACCCCAAACTAACCGTACCACAATGTTAGCACAACGTTAGCTGGCATTGCCAGGGGATTTACGAGAAAATAATGTGACTGCGTCTTTCAGTATTCATCAAAAGCTTCTCTCGAGTGCTACACACATACACACAACTTTATTCTTTATTTTACAATTCCATCCTCTTACAACAGCACCAAAGAGCCTTGGGAACATGTTGCTATGACGATGGCAACAACAGCCCAGGTGACAGGGTTGGGGCTGTATTAGAGACGAGCTGACTGCTGACTGAGACTTCTTAGGAGCTGTTTGTTTATGGTCTTTTGTCTCCCTTCTGTCTGTTTTGCTTGGGATAAAGACTTCAGTCTTCACTGAGTTTATCAGTAGGCAAGCAGCTTCCACTCAAAAGACTCAAAAGACTTGTATGTCAGAACA
Source organism: Oncorhynchus mykiss (assembly GCF_057628025.1). Classification (NCBI taxonomy): domain Eukaryota; kingdom Metazoa; phylum Chordata; class Actinopteri; order Salmoniformes; family Salmonidae; genus Oncorhynchus; species Oncorhynchus mykiss. Next base: position 69,055,542 of record NC_143036.1, read on the forward strand.
CTTGGTTTTGAACCGACACGGGATAGAATAACATACTTGCTGTTATATTAGCTATATATATTTTTTACCTTTATTTAACAAGGCAAGTCAGTTAAGAACAAATTCTTATTTACAATGATGGCCTACCGGGGAACAGTGGGTTTAACTGCCTTGTTCAGGGGCAAAACAACAGATTTTTACCTTGTCAGCTCAGGGACTCGACCTAGCAACCTTTCGGTTACTGGCCCAACGCTCTAACCACTAGGCTACCTGCCACTATCTCTATAACCTACCTCTATCAGTGATGTGAAGTGCAATTGTTGTGTTTCAAGCCCCAAGTTCTAAAACTACTGAACAGTTTGTTTAATACGGTAGTTGACCAATAGCCACCCAGGCTACTGACCCCCCTTTGCACTCTTGACTCATCACATATGCTGCTGTTACTGTTTATTATCCATTTTGTTGCCTAGTCACTTTACCCCTACCTATGTGAAAGTATCTACCTCCATTACCTCGAACCCTGCACATCGACTCAGTACTAGTACCCAGTGTATATAGCCAAGTTATCATTTGTATACATTATTTATTTCACCTTTATTTAACCAGGTAGGCTAGCTGAGAACAAGTTCTCATTTACAACCGCGACCTGGCCAAGATTGTAACGGGTGTTGTCGGAAGGATGCGACCAAGGCGCAGCGGTCCTTGAGTTCCACATAATATTTATTACTGAAGTGAAACTTTAGACAAAACAATAAAGAACTCAACGACCGACCAGCTTCCTTGTGCAAACTAACTGCACACAAACGAAGACAAGATCCCACACAGGAGGGAAAAATCTACCTAAGTATGATTCCCAATCAGAGACAACGACCGACCAGCTTCCTTCTGCAAACAAACTGCACACAAACGGAGACAAGATCCCACACAGGAGGGAAAAATCTACCTAAGTATGATTCCCAATCAGAGACAACGACCGACCAGCTTCCTTGTTGAAACTAACTGCACACAAACGAAGACAAGATCCCACACAAAAGGAGGGAAAAAGCTACCTAAGTATGATTCCCAATCAGAGACAACGATAGACAGCTGTCCCTGATTGAGAACTATACCTGGCCAAACACAAAGAAATGGAAAACATAGAAACATGAATCTAGAATGCCCACCCAAATCACACCCTGACCAAACCAGAAATAGAGACAGAAAAAGCTCTCTCTTTAACGCTAGTGAGGGAGATATGAGTCTCCAGCTTCAGTGATTTTTGCAGTTCGTTCCAGTCATTGGCAGCAGAGAACTGACTCAGTACTGGTACCCCGTGTATATACCCAAGTTATCATTGATTCTGTACTGGTACCCCGTGTATATAGTCAAGGTATCATTGATTCTGTACTGGTACCCCGTGTATATAGTCAAGGTATCATTGACTCTGTACTGGTACCCCGTCTTTATAGTCAAGGTATCATTGATTCTGTACTGGTACCCCGTGTATATAGTCAAGGTATCATTGACTCTGTACTGGTACCCCGTGTATATAGTCAAGGTATCATTGACTCTGTACTGGTACCCCGTGTATATAGTCAAGGTATCATTGACTCTGTACTGGTACCCCGTGTATATAGTCAAGGTATCATTGACTCTGTACTGGTACTCCGTGTATATAGCCAAGGTAATCATTGGCTCAGTACTGTTACCCCGTGTATATAGCCAAGGTTATCATTGGCTCAGTACTGTTACCCCATGTATATAGCCAAGGTAATCATTGGCTCAGTACTGGTACCCCGTGTATATAGCCAAGATATCATTGACTCTGTACTGGTACCATGCGTATATAGTCAAGTTATCATTGACTCTGTACTGGTACCCCGTGTATATAGCCAAGTTATCGTTACTCATTGTGTATTTGTTTGTCTATTAATTATCATTTACTTCTCTCTGCATTGTTGGGAAGGGCCCATATGTAAGCCTTTCACTGTTATTCTACACCTGTTGTTTAATGACGCACGTGACAAATAACATTATTTTATTTGATTGTTTTTATTTTGAGCCACAACAGCTGGTCTCATTCTTTACACACAACATCATCCTTTAGTTTTAGACAGTATGTACCTGACGCTGCTCTTCCACAGCTAGATACACGAAGATAGACACTGATCATTTCCATTCACAGTAATGCAGTGTTGTTGCGTTTGACCCGTTGACCCCAAGCATCACGGCTGACCCCGGAGGTCACAAGGGGGATTATGGGTGCTGACCCTTGAGCCCATAGGGATTGTGTGAGAACAGCAACCTCAGTGGTATTGCTTGGCTGGAACAAAAGCCTTCACACACTGTGTGCCCCTCTCTAGGAATGGAGATGCCCACTCTTGTTCAACAGGGTCTGTTTTGATCCATATAGAGACTCATATGCAGTTAAAATGCATCAATATTCTCTGTGCGTTCATTTAATCAATCAGTTTAGATGAAAACCCTTCTTAGGGACGATGCCTTTTGATAGGTAGATTTTACACACTGGTGTTCTCCTTGTTTTGCTTTGTGTGGTGATGCTGAAGAGATGTATAATTGGCTTCTGTCAATAGGGACCTGTGAGTTTTGGCAGCAGCTAAATAAGATGGAGAGAGATCGATGGCCACTGAGAGATCCAAGGACAACGTGTCCATGTCCCCTCCACAAACCTGCTGTCAGGGAGCACGACTCCTGCCAGCTATTTCTCACCCAATACACACACCTCGGATACAGTGTACACACACACAGACACAGCTCGCGCAGTGCACACATACAAACACACACACCTTAAACCGAACAACGCACAGACAAAACACCTCAAAAAGCGCACACACACATACGCATGAACTAACAAACACACAAACCCAGACACACGCCTTGTGCACAAACCTCACACACATACTCACATACTCACACACTCTCACACAAACACACACACACAGCTCGCAGAGTGCACACATACACCTCAAAAGGCACAAACACACGAATGAACTAACACACACACAAACCCAGACACACACCTTGTGCACAAACCTCACACACACCGGCTGTTACACTCTGATATCCCATTACATCCCATCACCCGGACAGCACACATTTTATTCTGGCTCAGTGCACACACACACGACACGAGAGCATGCACACGCATAGATAAACACAATGCACGCACCCATCCATACCGCATAGACACAGCTACTGTGTGCACACACACAAACGCAGACAACAAATGAAACAGGAAGGACAAAGCCTGTGGAATCGACCCGGCCATTTCTCTTGACAGCCAGGAATAATTGAAGAAGATTGATTTTCAGACATTGTACCCCCCAGAAGATGAGTCATTTTTCATTACGTCAAGATGATGTAAACACTGCAAAACCACAGCTCGGAAAATAGCACTTCTCCATCACACACATTCAGTCAAGTGTAACAGTACTGGATCTGTCCCTAGCTAGCCAATTCACATCGGCTACACAAGTGTTTTGGTCCGATCCTAGTTTAGTGATGGTCTATGGTTCCTGAGTAGCCTCTTGACATGTCTCATAGGCTGTTACTGAAGTGACCGGTTGAAACCACATAGCTATTTGTAACATGTTGCCATGCATCTGGATTTGACCCCTAACACCTCAGCTGTACGAAGCATGTCCACCCCTTTCAACTCTCCCCGTTACTCACTTTTCACTCTGACTTGAGGCATTCTGGGATATGTGAGAGCTCTTTAAAGAAATTTGTAATTTTGTATCTGTCAGAATGTGATGCCGGATGCCCCCAAACTTTGAATCCAAAACAAATCTGCAGAAGCTACTCTCATCAATGTCTGAAAATCAGAACAAGTCATTGTGGGTAAGAAACCTTTTCTTACAGCACCACAAGGCTCAGTGCAATGTCCTCATTTTTTCACTCTCTTGTTATCAACCATTCTCCAGTGAAGGTTAGCAGCTCTTCAATGCTTTTATCTAGAACGAATTGTGACATCATCCTGGCCTCTTCCCCGAGGCTGTTTAACCCCAAAATAAAACCCAGGGCTTGGAGGAGACAGTGAATGTGCACCTTGATGGACTCCTCCTGGGAAACTGTCAGACGCTTGCACACACACACACACACACACACACACACACACACACACACACACACACACACACACACACACACACACACACACACACACACACACACACACACACACACACACACACACACACACACACACACACACACACACACACACACACACACACACACATACACACACACACACATACACACACACACACACACACACACACACACACACACACAAACACACACACACACACATACCAAAAACTCCCATCTGAATCTCTGTCAGGAGGTGATGGATGAAGCTAATGTGCTATAAAGGACAGCGGTCCTGGTTCTCTAGAGCCTTAGTGCTTTCTGGTCATCCCAAGACAGGTCAATAGATAACTACTGATTAGACTAGTTGAGGTCACACTAGTTGACATCATGCTGGAGTTGGATAGCCTCAAAATCCAAACTTCATCTCGTTACTTTCCACAGTTGTTTGATTAGTTTGGATTTCAAGCCTAGTAGTTAGTGGACATGGAGAATTGGGATTGCTTCTGTAAGGTTTTCTATGATTGGACTAGGCTTAGTTATTATTTCTGCAATTCACTTTGTGGCAATCAAAGTTCAGTACAACTACAAAGCAGTTGGAAAGCCAAAAGCGTATTTTTTATGCCATTACAGGCATTATCGTGAAGAGAATGACTTACCTACTGTTATTTGTATGAATTCAAACACACGCTAAGTTTGGTTTCATTTCACAAAACATTGTCTACTCTTATCCACTGAATTATAAAAATGCCCTTACATGTGGCACCACAGCAATGTTATAGAATATTTCCACACTGCTGCTTTGATTCAATCCCATCTCTATAACTTTCTAGCACTGATAGTCTGTCGCCCCTGACAACCATGGCTTGTCCTCATAATAATTATGCAAATGAGATTGATGCCACTGCAGATGCTTATTAACAAATAACTCCTTTTCAGGTCAGGTGCTGTTTTAACAGCCACATTCATTCACCAGCCAGCTAGGCTGTCAGTCTATCTAAAATCACATTTCAAGTGGTTGTTATGTTTGGAAGTGTAGGCTCAGATTTTAATTGAATTGAATAACTCATTTCAGGGGTTTTGTGTTCTAAAAGGTCAGGTTTAAAGAAGGCTGCCCACCTATCTGGCAGCATGAGAATTGCAATTCCCTTTGTCCAATTTAACACACAATTGGGAAAGTGTATTGAAATTTCTGACCCCCTCTCCCCGTCTCTCTCTTTCACCGCCCCCCTTTCTCTCTCAGATGGCACTCTCTCTCTCTCTCTACATCTCTCTTTCCCTCTCATCCTCCCTCTCTCACCACTCCCCCTCCCTCTCTCTCTACCTCTCTACCTCCCCCCTCCCCATTCCTCCCTTTCTCTCTTTCTTGTCTTCCATTTTGGAAAGGTGGACCGGCAGCAGCTCTCCTTCCTTCCTTCCTTCCTTCCTTCCTTCCTTCCTTCCTTCCTTCCTTCCTTCCTTCCTTCCTTCCTTCCTTCCTTCCTTCCTTCCTTCCTTCCTTCCTTCCTTCCTTCCTTCCTTCCTTCCTTCCTTCCTTCCTTCCTTCCTCCTCCCCATCAGTCTAATTGCCCAGCCTGCTGTGTCCAGAAATAGAAGGGAAGATTCTAAGGTCTGTCTCTCTGTGAGTCACTGGCTGCTGTAGCCAGGATGTGAATGGAAGTCTGTGGGGTGTTTCGCTGGTCTCTAGGATAGATATCCATGAAGTATTATGATCTCCTGTCCACTGGGTTTATAGAGGAGCCACTGAAGAAACACATGGAAGATTTGCTCTAAGATGATCAATGCTGTCAGTTAAGAAGTGAGGTGGATATTGGATTGGAATGATTTTAATTGGGTGATATATTGCAGGCCAGGATGTTGTCCTGATCTGATCACATGAGCTGACCAGGCAGGAAAAACAGGTGTTAACAGGGTCACGTTCAGGAGGCTGCATTGTATCAAAGATGGTGGATAAATAAAGATGTCTTACTCAGGCTTTCTACCATTGAAAGAAATGGTCACAGTTCCGGTCAGCTTGACAGGATGGCTCTCCCATAAACACTAATGTGATAGCAGCTGGGTCTGGTCTGCTTAGTTCGTTAACTGTATATGAACCAGAAAAAAAGGATCTGGTGAGATGTCTCACATCCTCTTCCGTCTCGGCAGTCTCATGTTGCCGATAGAAACGCCATGAATAGAACTGACATTATTCCGTTCCTCCACATGTCATAGTTGTATTTCTATCTGAACGTTCCACAACGACCCAAGATATTTTCCTCATCAGCTGTGAGTTGACGATTTTCATTTAAATTCACTTTCTTTTGTGAACAATAGTTTTTATTGAATCACAGTAAAATTCTAATGGACCACAACCCTGCAGTGTTGCTTACTCTGACTAGTCTGTGCACTGATATGTACATACGTTCTGTTTACTCATAAATACAGAATGTATGTATGTACCAGTAAACAGAATGTAAGTATATATCAGTAAACAGAATGTAGGTATATATCAGTAAACCGAATGTATGTATGTATGTATGTATCAGTAAACAGAATGTATGTATGTACGTATGTATCAGTAAACAGAATGTAGGTATATATCAGTAAACCGAATGTATGTATGTATCAGTAAACAGAATGCATGTATGTATGTATCAGTAAACAGAATGTATGTATGTATCAGTAAACAGAATGTATGTATGTATCAGTAAACAGAATGTGTGTATGTATGTATGTATCAGTAAACAGAATGTATGTATGTATCAGTAAACAGAATGTATGTATGTATCAGTAAACAGAATGTATGTATGTATCAGTAAACAGAATGTATGTATGTATGTATGTATCAGTAAACAGAATGTATGTATGTATGTATCAGTTAACATAATGTATGTTTGTATGCATCAGTAAACAGAATGTATGTATGTATGTATGTATGTATGTATCAGTAAACAGAATGTATGTATGTATGTATCAGTAAACAGAATGTATGTATGTATCAGTAAACAGAATGTATGTATGTATCAGTTAACATAATGTATGTTTGTATGTATCAGTAAACAGAATGTATGTATGTATGTATGTATGTATGTATGTATGTATGTATGTATCAGTAAACAGAATGTTTGTATGTATCAGTAAACAGAATGTATGTATGTATCAGTAAACAGAATGTATGTGTATATCAGTAAACAGAATGTATGTATGTATCAGTAAACAGAATGTATGTATGTATCAGTAAACAGAATGTATGTATGTATGTATGTATCAGTAAACAGAATGTATGTATGTATCAGTAAACAGAATGTATGTGTATATCAGTAAACAGAATGTATGTATGTATCAGTAAACAGAATGTATGTATGTATGTATCAGTAAACAGTATGTATGTATGTATCAGTAAACAGAATGTATGTGTATATCAGTAAACAGAATGTATGTATGTATCAGTAAACAGAATGTATGTATGTATGTATCAGTTAACATAATGTATGTTTGTATCAGTAAACAGAATGTATGTATGTATGTATGTATGTATGTATGTATGTATGTATGTATGTATGTATCAGTTAACAGAATGTATGTATGTATCAGTAAACAGAATGTATGTATGTATCAGTTAACAGAATGTACGTATGTATCAGTAAACCGAATGTACGTATGTATCAGTAAACAGAATGTATGTATGTATCAGTAAACAGAATGTATGTATGTATGTATCAGTAAACAGAATGTATGTATGTATGTATCAGTAAACAGAATGTATGTTTGTATGTATCAGTAAACAGTATGTATGTATGTATAGTTAACAGAATGTATGTATGTATCAGTAAACAGAATGTATGTTTGTATGTATCAGTAAACAGTATGTATGTATGTATGTATAGTTAACAGAATGTATGTATGTATCAGTAAACATAATGTATGTATGTATGTATCAGTAAACAGAATGTATGTATGTATCAGTAAACAGAATGTATGTATGTATCAGTAAACATAATGTATGTATGTATGTATCAGTAAACAGAATGTATGTATGTATCAGTAAACAGAATGTATGTATGTATCAGTAAACAGAATGTATGTATGTATCAGTAAACAGAATGTATGTATGTATCAGTAAACAGAATGTATGTATGTATGTATGTATCAGTAAACAGAATGTATGTATGTATCAGTTAACAGAATGTATGTATGTATCAGTAAACAGAATGTATGTATGTATCAGTTAACAGAATGTATGTATGTATCAGTTAACAGAATGTATGTATGTATCAGTAAACAGAATGTATGTATGTATCAGTAAACAGAATGTATGTATGTATCAGTAAACAGAATGTATGTATGTATCAGTAAACAGAATGTATGTATGTATGTATGTATCAGTAAACAGAATGTATGTATGTATCAGTTAACAGAATGTATGTATGTATCAGTAAACAGTATGTATGTATGTATCAGTTAACATAATGTATGTTTGTATGCATCAGTAAACATAATGTATGTATGTATCAGTAAACAGAATGTATGTATGTATCAGTAAACAGAATGTATGTATGTATGTATCAGTTAACAGAATGTATGTATGTATGTATGTATCAGTAAACAGAATGTATGTATGTATGTATGTATCAGTAAACAGAATGTATGTATGTATCAGTAAACAGAATGTATGTATGTATGTATCAGTAAACAGAATGTATGTATGTATGTATCAGTAAACAGAATGTATGTATGTATCAGTAAACAGAATGTATGTATGTATGTATGTATCAGTAAACAGAATGTATGTATGTATGTATGTATCAGTAAACAGAATGTATGTATGTATCAGTAAACAGAATGTATGTATGTATGTATCAGTAAACAGAATGTATGTATGTATCAGTAAACAGAATGTATGTATGTATGTATCAGTAAACAGAATGTATGTATGTATGTATCAGTAAACAGAATGTATGTATGTATGTATGTATCAGTAAACAGAATGTATGTATGTATGTATGTATCAGTAAACAGAATGTATGTATGTATCAGTAAACAGAATGTATGTATGTATGTATCAGTAAACAGAATGTATGTATGTATGTATCAGTAAACAGAATGTATGTATGTATCAGTAAACAGAATGTATGTATGTATGTATGTATCAGTAAACAGAATGTATGTATGTATCAGTAAACAGAATGTATGTATGTATGTATCAGTAAACAGAATGTATGTATGTATGTATCAGTAAACAGAATGTATGTATGTATCAGTAAACAGAATGTATGTATGTATCAGTTAACATAATGTATGTATGTATCAGTAAACAGAATGTATGTATGTATCAGTAAACAGAATGTATGTATGTATCAGTAAACAGAATGTATGTATGTATCAGTTAACATAATGTATGTATGTATGTATCAGTAAACAGAATGTATGTATGTATGTATCAGTAAACAGTATGTATGTATGTATGTATCAGTAAACAGTATGTATGTATGTATGTATCAGTAAACAGTATGTATGTATGCATCAGTAAACAGAATGTATGTATGTATGTATCAGTAAACAGTATGTATGTATGTATCAGTAAACAGAATGTACGTATGTATGTATCAGTAAACAGAATGTATGTATGTATCAGTAAACAGAATGTATGTATGTATGTATGTATCAGTAAACAGAATGTATGTATGTATCAGTAAACAGTATGTATGTATGTATCAGTAAACAGAATGTACGTATGTATCAGTAAACATAATGTATGTATGTATCAGTAAACAGTATGTATGTATGTATCAGTAAACAGAATGTATGTGTATATCAGTAAACAGAATGTATGTATGTATCAGTAAACAGTATGTATGTATGTATCAGTAAACAGAATGTATGTGTATATCAGTAAACAGAATGTATGTATGTATCAGTAAACAGAATGTATGTATGTATCAGTAAACATAATGTATGTTTGTATGCATCAGTAAACAGAATGTATGTATGTATGTATCAGTAAACAGAATGTATGTATGTATGTATCAGTAAACAGAATGTATGTATGTATCAGTAAACAGAATGTATGTATGTATCAGTAAACAGAATGTATGTATGTATCAGTAAACAGAATGTATGTATGTATCAGTAAACATAATGTATGTTTGTATGCATCAGTAAACAGAATGTATGTATGTATCAGTAAACAGAATGTATGTATGTATCAGTAAACAGAATGTATGTATGTATCAGTAAACAGAATGTATGTATGTATCAGTAAACAGAATGTATGTATGTATTAGTTAACAGAATGTGTGTATGTATGTATGTATCAGTAAACAGAATGTATGTATGTATGTATCAGTAAACAGAATGTATGTATGTATGTATGTATCAGTAAACAGAATGTATGTATGTATGTATCAGTAAACAGAATGTATGTATGTATCAGTAAACAGAATGTATGTATGTATCAGTAAACAGAATGTATGTATGTATCAGTAAACAGAATGTATGTATGTATCAGTAAACAGAATGTATGTATGTATGTATCAGTAAACATAATGTATGTTTGTATGTATCAGTTAACAGAATGTATGTGTATATCAGTAAACAGAATGTATGTATGTATCAGTAAACAGAATGTATGTATGTATGTATCAGTTAACATAATGTATGTTTGTATGTATCAGTAAACAGAATGTATGTTTGTATGTATCAGTAAACAGAATGTATGTATGTATCAGTAAACAGAATGTATGTGTATATCAGTAAACAGAATGTATGTATGTATCAGTAAACAGAATGTATGTATGTATGTATCAGTTAACATAATGTATGTTTGTATCAGTAAACAGAATGTATGTATGTATGTATGTATCAGTAAACAGAATGTATGTATGTATGTATGTATCAGTAAACAGAATGTATGTATGTATGTATCAGTAAACAGAATGTATGTATGTATCAGTAAACAGAATGTATGTGTATATCAGTAAACAGAATGTATGTATGTATGTATCAGTAAACAGAATGTATGTATGTATCAGTAAACAGAATGTATGTATGTATGTATGTATCAGTAAACAGAATGTATGTATGTATGTATGTATCAGTAAACAGAATGTATGTATGTATGTATGTATCAGTAAACAGAATGTATGTATGTATGTATCAGTTAACATAATGTATGTTTGTATGTATCAGTAAACAGAATGTATGTTTGTATCAGTAAACAGAATGTATGTATGTATCAGTAAACAGAATGTGTGTATGTATCAGTAAACAGAATGTATGTTTGTATGCATCAGTAAACAGAATGTATGTTTGTATCAGTAAACAGAATGTATGTATGTATCAGTAAACAGAATGTGTGTATGTATCAGTAAACAGAATGTATGTATGTATCAGTAAACATAAAGTATGTTTGTATGTATCAGTAAACAGAATGTATGTTTGTATGCATCAGTAAACAGAATGTATGTTTGTATCAGTAAACAGAATGTATGTATGTATCAGTAAACAGAATGTATGTATGTATCAGTAAACAGAATGTATGTATGTATGTATGTATCAGTAAACAGAATGTATGTATGTATCAGTAAACAGAATGTATGTGTATATCAGTAAACAGAATGTATGTATGTATCAGTTAACATAATGTATGTATGTATCAGTTAACATAATGTATGTTTGTATGTATCAGTAAACAGAATGTATGTATGTATCAGTAAACAGAATGTATGTATGTATCAGTAAACAGAATGTATGTATGTATGTATGTATCAGTAAACAGAATGTATGTATGTATGTATGTATCAGTAAACAGAATGTATGTATGTATCAGTAAACAGAATGTATGTGTATATCAGTAAACAGAATGTATGTATGTATCAGTTAACATAATGTATGTATGTATCAGTTAACA